>NC_142794.1:55533515-55833515 GCF_049724085.1 Artemia sp. Qi Xiang Cuo
TTTATTTTCCGTTCTAAGCACATCAAAACCCCCACTTAGGAAAGCCATAGGCTACTCAAACATGGTATTGACAATGATTTCATTAATCTAATATCTGAACTTTGTTTAAATTTAACCGAGGGTAATGTTCAACGGCCAGAAGTAATGAAGCAACAGGCAAAGCAACATTGTTCCATTGTACGTGCATTGGCCTGTAAACAGAAAGGAAAGAATTTAAAAGGAAACGTCTTCTTCAAGCGGGCGGTAGCTTTTTTACACTTTTACTGCCAATAATTGCAGGACTTGTTAACAGTTTTCTCTAGATGGCTAAACCCTATAAATTGACTCCAATAAAACTCGCTCCCTCACCCGTGGAACACTTTGAGGACAATCTGAGTAAATTCATTGACAACGAGAATATTGAGGATGATAAAAAACTACTTTTACTTCAAGATTCACTTCGCTGAGTGGACAAACATAAGCCCTATTTAACGAGAGCCAGCGTCATTGATCACAAAAAAGAACCGTCCGCTAAGAATTCTTCTGCTGTCACTGCTGGAACATGTCTAAAGAAGGAGGAATTTGATGTTATATTTCTACGCAGCTGCCATCTGTTTTTACGTCAACGCCACGAACAATATAGGCGATTGATAGTAAGTTTCATGGAAAATGGTCAAGATCACATTAAAGTTGATAGCAATGGGAATGGGATTAAAATTCAAGGCAAGAGCTATAATCTACTTGATTTAATCAATGATATGGTTACAAATCGTAAAGGACTTTTACCGTTTGACACTCATCTATATAACTTTCTAAATACATTAAACTTCCCCAAAAGCCTTATTAGCAATAGGCAAATTCTAAAAAAATTAAATGAACATACTCCTTCCTCATCATTAAAACATGAAGAAGAAGAAGAAGAAGATTTTAAATCAATCTTGGAAAATACTAGCACACCTAGTAGAAACATTGATTCGACGATGAGGAGTAGGAGGAGCACACCGCTGATAGCTGGACAAAAGCGAAGACGTATCAAGTCAACGTCACCACCACCACCATCATCACCCACTAATATACAAAAGGGTAGTGGAGGTTACATTACGTGTTTACGTTCAAAATGGTTGAAGTTCTGAAACATGTTTATGAAAATATTGGGGAAGTGTGAAGTTTGAGTTCTCCCACCACCCTTCGCAAAGTCACTGGTGTTCACACTAAATGTGTACAAGACTATCTACAAAATGAATCAAGTTACATTCTACATAGAAACCATGGACTTCGTTCTAATCATTATCGAAGAACTAAAGCCTTTTCCCCCTACATATAATGCAGGCAGATCTCTTAACTCTAGATGAGATTCAAAGGCGACAAAATACACCATATAAGTACATTCTACTTGCAATCAGTGTTTTTAAGTCGCTATGCATATGCCATTCCATTGGGGTCTAAGAGAGGTGTTGAGGTTGCTAAGGCTATAGAAATTATTCTCGAATAAGATTCATTTATAAAATTTCAAACGGATCGCGTTAGTGAATTTGTTAATCCACATGTCGAAAAAGTACTAATGAAATATAATAAAATGCTCTATTACTCATAGTTCTAGAAAGCCCGCACTGGTCGAAAGATTGATAAGAACTATTCGACTTTTAATTTCAAGACATTGTACATTGAAGAATACACCTGCTTTTATTCATAATTTAGTTAAAATCATGTTAATTTATAATCAACAACGTCATCGATCATTGCCCAACTCAGCCCCAACGGAAGTTCATCATCATTCTGAACATGATACATTTGATACTTTTCTTAGATAATATTCCAATGAAACGATTGTTAAGAAAAAATTCAGTGTTGGTGATACTGTTCGAATTAATAGAACAACTGATGTATTTGAAAGGGGTAATTACCTGTGGTCCACTGAACTTTTTAAAGTGGTAAAAATCCTAGACACCAAAACCATAAATTATCGTCTGCGAGATACCAAAGATGAAGAGATTCTTGGCGGTTTTTATGACTATGAACTACAAAAAGTTAAAAGTAATAGTGAAATCTATCAAATTGAAAAGATATTAAAGACTCGTACTCGTAGGGGTAAGAAACAGTTACTTGTTCGATGGCTAGGATACAACTCTGATTTTTATTCTTGGATCAGTGTTGAAGATATTGACAATGCCCAATGATTTCTATGTAACATTTATGGCCAACGTCTCCGATCCTCTCTACAATGACTTGAATAAGGCAAGTGATTTTTGGACGAAACTCCCCGCCATCAAATTCGAGGGTGTGTATGAAGTGGCTCTTGTCGACTGCATTCTCAAAAATCCCTGTGATATCCTGAGAAAGGATCGTAAATATGATATAAAAATTAGACCCTATGATTGGCCACCACCCCCAGGTGATCAAGAACAAATTCAAAAGATCAATTGATTGGATTATCGGTATGTTGAATTACCATACGAGGAGCTCAGTTGTATGAATGATTTCTGTCGTTCAGTCAATAAAACAGTTTCCGCTCGTAAAAAAGGAGCCTTTTATTTCAACTATTCAAAGGAAGAGGGGAAGATCTACATTAGTTCACCCATTGCCAATGAAAAGGTCATTCTCAATGATAATCCAAAAGATGTTCTTGGCTTTAAGCTTAATTTAATCAATGGTAAAAGTGCCGAAAACACTAACGTTATTTTTGCTGAGTATCCACCTTCTCCTCAGACGCTTGTATATTTCTCTGCCTCATTTGTTGAATCGTCGAAAGTTGGCAATAGCAATGTCCCTATCCTGTGAGTTCTTGAACGAAAAACTAATCAAGATCATATTCATCATTACAATATAAAGCATCTTCAGTATGTGCTCGTAAACACTTCATATCCGGAACTCTGTCAGTTAACACTAAGAACTGAATTAGGTGATCCTCTAGCAATATCTAAAGGTTTAGCTGTGATTACATATCATTTTCGACCCATCGTCATCACTGCCTAAAATGAACTATAGAAGAATTCCATTTGTCTGCCCTGATATCAACTGCTATGTTAGTGCTCTGAGTCCACCTCAAATAGGTCATCGGTTGGACTATTACAAGGGGCGTACTACAATGTCTGGCTATGGTCTTGGTAGTTGGTTTGCTAAGCTAATTTGTTCTGCACTACCCCTTGCCAGAAAATTTCTTGTACCTGCTGCATCAAATTTTGCTGCCTTAACACTACAGGACTGGGGGTCAGGTAAAAATTTCAACGAGAGTATTAAAGAAAATATTAGATCTTCAGCAAGAGCCGTTGGTGAGCAATTAAAATCTCAGCAAAATGGGAAGGGATTAAAAAGGATGCGTGGGTGTCATTCACTCCTCAGTCTTTACCCAGGCGGGAAGCGAAAGACATCAACAACGACTTTGGGGAATCAAACGAAGAAGACCAATAAGGAGAAGAAGAAGAAGGAGTTCACAAGATGAAAGAAGTGTTTGTTCTCTTAAGATTACCTATTTCACCCGATGAGAGTCCCATCAATCATTCTGATCTTTGTTGAGTATGTTCAATGCTGAAAATACTGATGTCAGTGTCTAACATGGCTACTATGAACAATTTTACCCTCAACAACCTTTTCTCGGAAAATATACACTTTCAGATATTTTCCAATGAGGACTATTTCATTGATTTATCGTCAACATTTATTGATTTAAATGTTGTGGTGAAGAAAAAGTCAGACAATACAACTCCTAATGCTGCTGATGGTCTGTCCTATGAAAACTATATCTTACACAACTTGTTCAAACAAATTAATATATTTATTAATGGAACATTGGTAAGCAATACCAATAATTTATCCAACTATGGAATCTACCTACAATTCATGATGATGATTCCAAAGGCATATAAGGAGTTGAGAGGACAGTCATTGGGCTATGAATATCGATCAGGTTTTGATACTGACGGTGAGTTAACTACTGCAGTGACCCAAGATTATCATTTAGTTGAAAAATTAAATCATGAGATATTCAATATATCCCAAAGGTTGCCTCCCAATGTCAAGATTTACATAAAGTTACAACTACCACCATCGAATTTTATTTTGAGAAAAACACTTGCTGCAGCACCCGATGCAAATGTCATTATCACTTCAGCAATTCTTCATGTTCTAAAACAACAGGTTATGAGTTCTGTTGCATTGGCAGTGGAAAAACTAAGAGCCAATAGTAACAACATTAAACTTCTTGTCCGCCATACGAGCACCAATAAACGTCACATTGCCATTGGTTCTCGCAGCTATAGCGATTCATCATTTATCAATGGAGAAATCCCATTAAAAATCGCTTTGGCCTTTGTGAAGAGTGCCAGTGCCGTTGGATCCTGGACTGCATCCCCCTATAATTTTAATTTTTTTTGGTCTATCTAGCCTTGTGTGCAAAGTGAATGGTATTCCATTGTACACTCTACCATTTGATAAAAAAAATCCTACAGAACTCTGTATGAGTTGATCACACAATCCCTAGATCATGATTAACAACTATTTGAAAATGGGATAGCCGATTCAATGTTTTCAAAAAATCATGGTGTAATTGTATTGGACCTGTCCGGCACCCAGGATATGAGCATAGTACGAACGGGGAATGGACGTTTAGAGTGCACATTTGCCAATGCCTTGACTGAGAGTATCACGCTAATATCATTGAGTCAATTTTAAACCTATTGAGAAATCACACCCGACGGCAGTGTTCTACTAGACCTAGCACCATGAACACAAACCAAATAATCAGCGTATTTAATATGGATTTATATATGTCCCAGTACAAGTCCTATTGCATACCATCGGACTTCATTAAAAAAATTTCAAGTGTTAACAATACCCTACATCGACTTTGAAGACAGGTCATTGGCTATGCATCTTTCAAACAGCGAAGAATATTGAATTTTTTGATCCTCTTAGCCTATCATATAAATTCTGCACTCCAAACTTGAACAATTTTATTCAAAGCAATGGGAAAATTATTATTAAAAACCAGCAGAGAGTGCAGGATCTATCGACCAAGACATGTGGCTTTCATGCGCTACTCTTTTTCATGTTCTTATGTCGTGGCTATACCTAAAATCAGTTTCTTAGCATTTACGTTTACTTTCCACGATTGAACGACTTCCTAGTTGAAAATATACTTACAAGCGTGTTTAATATTAATTTTAGTGCCCTACGAATAAAATGTTATAAAAATGTATGTAAAATTGTTTATTAATAAAAATAATGTATATACATGATAAAAAGAACTTTTCTACTCTTTAGATTTCATCTTCTACTACGTATAGGTATTTGTCGAGAACAACTAAAGCAGGTAGATCATCTTAATTTGCTGTATACTGATCCTGATGTGCTGCAATGTCAGGGTCATATTTTCTACAGTACAATGTAACTTCACTCTTATCATATATTTTTGTATAGTCAATGATACTATTTTCATTCATTTTGTAAAATTCACATGTTTCAGTTTGCTTATTTGAAGCAATGTCTCTTACAGTGCCCTCAGGTGGCGAATCACATTCCGTAACAGCCAAAAAAAAATCAGTGGGCTTATAATCATAGTAGCCATTGTCTTCACCACGATGACGTAGAAACCAAATTCTTTTGTTGTTGCAACAGTCGAACCATAGATCAGGCTCCTCCTCCCAAAACAATCTAAAGCCACGACGATACCTATCTCATAGCAATAAGCTAAAACCACGTTTAGGATTCTTTCCAATCATACCAGGATATGTGTTATCCCACTGATTACATTTATCATAGTGGCAATCAGAGCATAGGTGTCCTCTAGGATAAGAGCCGCACACCCCTTCAAGGCAGGAATGACAACCTTTAATTTGTACGGCATATCCTCTATGCAATTTACACGGGTTGCATAATCTACAATTTTCATCATACTCATCGATCATTGTACAATTCTCACATGGTTACCAACTGCCCAGTGTATACATGCATAGTGGACATGTATGGAACATTTTTTCATGTGTTGACACTCTCACCACCAAAATGAAACTGAGCTATGATCAACAAATTGAGTAGGATAGAGAAAGAGGAGTAAATCATCATCATTGAACAACATCTTTCTCGCGAAAAAAGTCTTAAATTCCTAAGCTAGTGTGTGTGTGTTTAAAAGCAAATCCACATTATCATTTTGTCTTGTCGTGATTAATATGTCAATAAATTGTGTAAATGTCTTTGACCACGACGTAAAAGCTTCATGCAATAGTGTAATGGCGGAGAATCAGTTTTCAATATATCAATAAGTATTCCTCGAGAAAATATCTTCCTTTGAACTGATAGCTCTTGAAAATCATCATATAGAATCAAACGTTTTTCCATAAACACAAGATTCCCCGTGATTACCCGGTTTGAACCCCCCCCCCCCCCCGAAATATTTGACCGAGTCGAAAATAAGTCGAAAATTAGTAAAACCTAGGTAAAAATCAGTATAATTAGTCCAAAACTGAGTCAAAAATTAGTATCCCCCCCCCCACCGAAAAAGTCAAAAATTAGTAACCCCCCCCCCCGAAAAAAAATCCTGGATCCGCCCTTGGCTACCTGCTCCACCATCAAGCTCCAATAGTGTCAATGTACCACTCATTTTCTTTACTAATATCGTCTCAAATAAACTGCTCTCTCTCTCTCTAAATTCAATTCTCTTACTAATATGAACTACAATGAAAATCACTCCTTATATTTGAATCCAATTACTAATCAAGTTATCGTACATGGAGTACCCTCTGTATCCGCTCTCTATGATTGGCCCAGAAAATAGGCGTTGGCCCAGAAACCCGTCTGCTAAGGTATATACCGGTCGTGGTAATAGGTGAACGACCGTGGTAAGCCAATATACTGGTTAAACTGCACTGTATATTCATGCCCCAGGCGTAGGATTAGTAAAGCAATATGCATTACTACTTCTCTCTCTCTCTCTCTCTCTCTCTCTCTCTCTCTCTCTCTCTCTCTCTCTCTCTCCCACCCTCCGCCTTCTCTCTCCTCTCTCTCTCTTTCACCTTCTCTCTCTTTTTTTTCTTTAAAATTTTGACAATTTGAATTGTCAATCTACCGCACATCTCATATTTGAGCTATCTTTTGTCTATTAAGTTTTAACCTCGCCCTTTACATTCACATGAAATAACCTTTTTTTTTATTTTAATTCATTCAGATTAAAGGTTCCCTACATCTCTAAAAGTGAAAATGTGTACCATCCAGTGACTTAATTAATAAGTCCCTTAAGGCTGCTTATTACTAAGCCACGTGCAACCAAGAATTTTTACTGTTCTTGTAGCTAAAGTTTTTTTTTTATTATTATTAGCTTGTTCCAGTGTTTAAACAATTAGTTGTTAGTTTAAACCACAGATTCCGAAATATAATTTGAAGATCTTTACACTCAATCAAACGTTTCGTGGTAACAATCTGTAAGTAAGGAGCGACCCGGCTCAATAGTAACCAAAACTCTAAAAAACGGAATTTTGATACCAATAGGCACCTCAAAAGAATTGGATTTTTATGTTAATTTTAAATATTCATAAAGTTCAGTTTTGCCCATCAAAAGTTACGAATCTGAGAAAATTTGCCTTGTTTTCGAAAAAAGGGAAAAACACCCTCTTAAAGTTGTAGAATCTTAATAAAAATCTCATTATAAGATTCAGCGTACCAGGGAACCCTATTGTAGAGGTTTCAAGCTCCTATCTGCAAAAATGTGGAATTCTGTATTTTTTGCCAGAAGAAAGATCACGGATGCGTGTTTATTTGTTTTTTGTTGTTGTTTTTTTCCAGGGGTGATCGTATCTATACGGTGGTCCTTAAAAGTTCTAGTGCTCTTTTTAAATGACCAAAAAAATTGTAGGGCAGCTATGCCCCATCTCAAGCTCATATTTTCCCCAAAGTTACCGGATCAAAATTTTGGGATAGCTATTTTGTTCAGCATATTCAAAAATCTAATAACTATGTCTCTGAGGACGACTTAATCCCTCACAGTCCCCGGGGGAAGGGCTCCAAGTTATGAACTTTGTCCATTGTTTACATATAGTATAGGTTATTATGAAGTTTACAGAGGTTTTCAGGGGGGATTTTTTCTGGTGAGGAGTGGGAGGGTACGGGGGGAGGTGGCTACGTGGGAGGATCTTTCCATGGAGGAAGTTTTCATGGGGGAGGAGAAAATTTTATGAAGGGGTGCCGGTTTTCACAGCATTATTTAAAAAACGATCAGAAATTGAATAGAAAAACAAGTTTTTTCAACTGAAAGTAAGGAGCAACATTTAAACTCAAAACGGACAGAAATATTATGTATATGAGGGGGTTCGCTCCCTCGTCAATACCTCGCTCTTTACGCTAAAGTATATTTAAAGTATACTTTCAAAAGAGCTATTTGTTCTAATTAAACGACCTTTGCGATTCAGGGGTCATTCTTGAAGAATTGGAACAAAATTTGAACTTCAGCGTAAAGAGCTAGGTATTGACGAGGGGACGAACCCCCGCATATACGTAACAATTTCTGTTCGTTGTAAGTTTTAATATTGCTCCTTACTTTCAGTTGAAAAAACTTGTTTTGTTTTTTTTACTTAGTTCTCCAAAAGATCAAATGGAGCGAACCAGTTCTGTATTAAAAGTAATATTGTTAAAGCGGCATTGTTAGGTAAACTAATTTTGCGGTATTTTAGGTACATTACTTGTTTGGAGGTAATCCAGGGAATGCCAGTGATCCAAAAATGAGACTGGATGATTTTTGGTCGCTCCGTTTATGCAGAGTAAGCCAATCAGATATTATGCGAAGGTGTAGATTTTTGGTTCGTAAGTGCAGGTATGTCAACTAATATAAATTTTAATTTAGGATGTATAATCTTCGGGGTAAAAAGTTAGAATTGTTTTATTTCATGATTTGATTAAGAAGTGCTCAGAAATTCGAAAAATTTTTGGATCGGGGAGTTCAGGCCCAAGGCCTTCCCCCCTTCTTTACAGTTTCCATTTATAGATCCTCTTAAAATTATGGCTGCTTATAAATTTAAAGTAAAGGAAAAGCTCTAAATTCTTAGGCTGGTTCATATCATAAAGTGTTAAACGAAGAGAATTTTTTTTTTGAATAATCTTTGATCATATCCGGTTATCCATATTGGATTCATTAAGACTTGTCATTTAAGGTCATCCTAATCAACCAAAAGATTTTAGCATTATGTTTTGTGATACTAATTTGACAAGTAAAATATTGTACTAAAAAATGCACTTCTTTAAGAAAGATATTGCTACATTCATATTCTTTTGAAACATGAAGGTGATATCATTTATTTTCTGTAAAGATCAGAATTGTTGCATAAAACTTTTCTTTTTTGGGCAAAAATCTTCAACTTGTAAAAATTTATAGAATTAATAATAATTAGTTGTATTTCTATTCAGTTTTAACACCAACCCAGTGAGGATCTTCCCTACCAGGATATTTCTTAATCTGGTATTGGTTGTATAATACGGCAACAGGAAAAAAAGAACATTTTGTGGAAATTTAAGCCTGTGATCCCCATCAAGTCGACAAGAAAACGGAATTGGGATGGATTATTTGTATAGGATTGGATTACTTGTATATGATGTATAGGATTACTTGGCTGTCTACATTTTAAAACCTCTAGTCTAAGTAGTGAGGGGACGATTAACCCGAGTTGGAATCGAAATTCAGAAGAATTTGGATTTTTCAAGAATCAGATTTGTAAAAATATTCCCTAGTTTTTTAAAAGATTCTACTGTCAAATTTTGATATTGACTGGAAAGACATTTTACCTTAACTTAATGTGTCAATTAATCAAAATGTCACAGAGACTGATTGAAATGTGTTAATTGTCGAATAGTAGTATATATTCATTGTTACTTTTTAAAAACCGTCAAATCAAGGTAATATTTCAAATTTGCGTGGGATTATTTGATTCATTGGGTAAAACAAACGTAGTGTTTATACTCTGCCTCATAAAGTTAAGTACTCTGTGTCCTGATGGTTCGTAGGACTACCGTAACTGTACACTGAACTAACAAGACACATGCACCCTGATAGATTATCTGAATCTATGGTTTGTATTACGACCCAAAAATAACTGTTTTATACACCTACAGGTATCAGAGGCAACGCTATAGCGTTACCTATAGTAAAGATCATACTAAATTATTACTATATTTTATTATTCCCCCCCCCCAGAGGTACTTCATATGGAAGGTTTGGTCGTATAAACTTCGGAGGGGGCTCATTCGATTGAAAATAGGAAGTTCTAGTGTCCTTTTTAAGACTCGAAGTTGACCAGAGGGCAACTAGCCCCCCCTCCCTTTTTCCCCAAATGCATCTGATAAAAATTTTGAGATAGCCATTTTATTAAAAAACAGTTTAAAGGCCAGATAACAAAAACTCCGGTGTCGGCACAACCCCCCAGGGCCCGGGGCAGGCGTTGTAAGTAATGCCCTGGGGGCATATATGGTTTTATGGAAAGGATGCTCGTATATACTTCAGAGAGGGTTTATTTGATTGGGAATTGGAAATTCTAGTTCACTTTTTAAGAGTCAAAAGAGATCTGATGGCAACTAGCCCCCCCACGCCCTTTTTTCCCCAAACACAACCGATAAAAATTTTGGGATTGCTATTTGGCTAAAAATGGTTCAAAGGTCAGGTAACAAAAACTCCGGTGTGGACACAACCCCCCAGTGCCCGAGGGGCAGATATTGTAAGTTACACTCTTGGGGCGTTTAGGGTTCTTATGAAACGTATGCTTGTATAAACTTCAGAGGGGGCTCATTTGATAAAGTTCTAGTTAACTTTTTAAGAGTCAAAAGAGATCCGAGAGCAACTAGCCCCCCCCCTTCCCCACGCCATACTATTTTTTTCTAGAGGCACTTCATATGGAACAAGTGGTCGTATAAACTTCAGAGAGGATTCATTCAATTGGAAATCAGAAGTTCTACTGTCCTTTTTAGAGTCAAAAATGATAGGAGGGCAACTATCCCCCCTCGTGTCTTTTTTCCCAAATGCATCCGATAAAAATTTTGAGATAGCTATTGTGTTAAAAATACTTAAAAACCAGATAACAAAAACTCCATGGTCGACACAACCCCCCAAGACCCGGGACACGCGTTATAAGTTGTGCCCTGGGGGCATATATGGTTCTTATGGAGAGTGCGCCCGTATAAAATTCAGAAAGGGGCTCATTTGATTGGAAATAAAAAAATTTTAGTTCACTTTTTAAGAGTAAAAAACGATTGGAGGGAAACTAGCCCCCCCCCCCCTCCCGCTCTATTTTCCCCAAACCCAACCAATAAAGTTTGAGATAGTCATTTTGTTAAAAATAGTTCAAAATTTAGATAACAAAAACTCTGGGTTGACACAGCCCCCCAGAGCCCTGAGGCAAGTGTTTAAGTTATGCCCCGGGTGTGTACAAGTTTTTATGTATGGGGTGGTCGTATAAACTTCAGAAGTGGCTCATTTGATTGAAAATTGAAAGCTCTAGTTATTTTTTTTTTATTGAAGTGTAATCGGAGGGCATCTAGCCCCCCCCCCCCACACACACACATACACACAAACCCTCTTCTCCCTAAATATAACTAATAATAAATTTTATACTGCTATTTTGTTGGGATCAGTATGACAGTTTGTTGACAAAACTTCGGGGTCAACATACCTCCCCCCCCCCCGATCCTAGGGGAAGGGTTGTAACATATGCCCTGGAGGCATATAGAGTTTTTTATGGAAGAGGTGGTCGTTTAAACTTCGGAGGGGACTAAAATGATTAGAAATGAAAGCTATAATTTAGTTTTTAAGAGTCAAAAGTGATCCGATGGCAACTAGCCCCTCCCCCCAACCCTCTTCTTCCCAAATACGTCCGATCGAATTTTAGTATAGCCATTTTGTTCAAAATAGACCAAAGATTATACAACAAAAACTCCAGGGATAACACATCCCCTCCAGAACCCGGGGCAAGTGCTATAAATAATGATGCCCCAGGGGCATATAAGGTTTTTATGGAGTGGATGGTTGTATAAACTTCAGAGGGGGCTAATTCGATTGTCAATCGGAATTCTAGTGCTCTTATTAAGAGTCAATTCTGATCGGAGGGCAACTAGCGACCCCCCCCCCCCAAAGCTCTTTTTTCCATTACGTTTGAAATAGCCCAACGATCAGGTGACAAACTACTCGGGTTCAACATACCCCCCTCCAGCCTGGGGGAAGGCTTTGAACTTATGCTCAGGGTGGAAAGGTTTTCGTGGAAGAGGTGGTCATATACACTTCAGAGGGGACTCATTTGATTAGAAATTGAAAGTTCTAGTTTCGTTTTTCAGGTTATTTATTAAGAGAAGAGGGCATGTTTGATTTTGGATCTCGTGGATGTGTTGCTAGATGTGCACTAAGATTGGTGAAAACAGGGTCACCGGTGGATGGTTGTGCATAGCCATCTCCGTCCACCCCCTAGCATCAAACCCGACCTTCGAATATCCTCCCATTTGCATCGCAAATTGGAGTATAGCATTATATACTGACTGTGAGTGGTGGTCTCTTACCCCCCCCCCCCAGCCCCGGGGAAATGGCTCTGAATTACGGAACTTGCTTATTGTTAAGCTCAAAAATGCCCAGAAGTTACTATTAAAGATCAAATGAAATCCAAAACGAACAGAAATGAAATAAAGAATCATAGCAAAGAAACATACAACAAGTAGGCTACTAATATAAATGAATAAATAAATCTTAAAACGATCAATGCTTAAATTGAATATGCAAATAAAGCTTTAAAAAAAAAAAAAATATTTTGCTATTGAAGTATAAATTAAACCCAAAACGAAAAGAAATTAAATAAACAATCAATGGAAACAAACATACAATAGATACTAATATAAATGAATAAATAAATCTTAAAACTACAGGAACTTAAATTGAATATTCAAATCAAGCTTTAAACGAACAAAAGTCACTATAAAAACAGGAGTTTGGGTATCGCCTCCTTCTTTCACTGAAAAAGTCTAAAACCTACTGCGTCATTGGCGCTTTACTGAAAACGAGTTATATTACAAATACTTACTTTTGTACTTAATATTGAAAATAAACATTAAAGTAGGCTACACTAAAATTTTGAACTGATGAGCTTTCAGCAATTAATATCATTATACATCAAATACTCACTTTAATTTTATTAGTTCTTTTCAAGACTGTTCAAGACAAATATAGTTTCACTTACAAACAAGAGTTTGGATACAGCCCCCTTCCTTAACTGTAAAACCTAAAGCCTATTGCATCATTGGCGCTTCACTGAAAACAAATTATATTACAAACATTTTCTTTTCCAGTTATTACAGCATTGAAAATGACAATAAAAAATGCAGTAAAATAAAATTTTAAACTGATGATTTTTCACCAATTAATATCATGATATATGAAATATTCAGTTTGATTTTATTTGTACTTTCCAAGACTATTCAAGATACATATAGTTTTCAGTAAAGTGCCAATGACGTAGTAGGTTTTAAACTTGTGCAGTGAGAGAAGGAGGCGATACCCAAACTCTTGTTTTTAGTGACTTTTGTTCGTTTCAAGCATGATTTGCATATTAAATTTAAGTTCCACTCGTTTTAAAATTCATTTATATTAGTATCTATTGTATGGTGTTTGCATTTATTGTTTATTTAATTTCTGTTCGTTTTGGGTTTCTTTTATACTTCAATAGCATAATATTTTTTACGTTTTAAGCTTTATTTGCATATGCAATTGAAGCATTAATCGTTTTTAAGATTTATTTGTTCAGTTATATTAGTACTTGTTGTATGTTTTGTTGTTGTTTTTTGCTATGAATGTTTATTTAATTTCTGTTCGTTTTGGGTTTCATTTGTTCTTTAATAGGAATTTCTGGTCATTTTGAGTTTGAATTTTAACAGGTATTTGTATCTGCTGGTTTTAAGCTTAATATGGCCTTTACTTTCCTTTGAAAAACTTCTTTTTCGGAAGGTTTTTTTAATTAATTCCTGGTAAGGTTGCATAGTTTAAAAAGTTTAAAATGTCTCAGTTGCAAATGTCTTTGTCTGAATTTCTTGTAAATCATAAGGAGTTCATGTTTACGACGTATTTTTTCGAAAATTCTTACGATTAAATTTTACGTATTTTTTACGGGGTATTTTTTCGAGGACCACACTGTTTTTTTATGACGAACAAATAAAAGTTCAAATAGGGATATGTCCTTTTATTAGAAAGTGAAAAATAGAAAAATAAGGACTGGGTATGTCGACCACATACATCAGTAATCGTCATCAGCAGATGGACTAAAGTACCGTATTACAATTAAAACAAACTTTATTTATACAGAGTAATTTTAGGAGTCATTACAAATTATAGAGTAATTTGAATTAAAATCAACTTGGTGGACTGTGATGAAAAAGATGAGAGCTATGACTAATTGGAGAAAAGGCCAAGACAGATAGTCTGAGTGAGAGACAAAGCTGGCATGACCCATTTCAGAATTGTTTCACTTGATTTCATTTCACTTGTTGATATAGGCTATCATCCATCCATCTATCCATCCTAGGGCAGAAGAACTAAGGTAGACATGGAGTAAAGATAATTCATATAGTCTGATCAGTTCTATGAGCCATTTGTGGGCAATGGGAGACCCCAAATTATATGTTTTCTAAGACTTATGACCGACCATGTCCACAGGACTTGCAGGCAATTGCGCAATTGTGATTATTTATATTATATGAGCTTTGCCTACTGGACAATGTCCACCGGACTTATATGCGAAACGTTGACTGAATTCGCATGGACTCACAGGCGAACAAGCGACCTAAGCCTAATAGGGCCCGCCCACCTAGAGTCTCAGGTGGGCTATCGAATTTTAGGATCGACACATGACCGACAAGTCCCTTGAACCCCGGCGAAAGGGGTATACATATCGTTTTCATAATGTTAGTAGTAGTATGCACATAGTGCATTTTTATTAGCTGTACATACCCTTCAGCATGCTTTTCAAGTTGCAACCTAATACCCTAAGCCGCTCTAGATATACTGATGATACAGCCATTTGTCAGTCTGCATACATACAGCGTGTTTTAATTTAATTTAACATACCCCCCCCCCAATATTTTCTGGAAATTTATTCTTAATACCCTTAGCCTTAATAGTAGTAGTATAAGTTATAGGGGTAGCGTACATATAATACCTTTTGGTTCGTTCAACCGCCCCTATACATGTACTGAAAGTTTCAACATAATGCTCCAACATTATCTGAAAGTTTCAACTTAATACTCTTAGCCTTTCTAAGATGTTGCAGGTGACACCCTTTTACAACATAGATAAACGTGGTTTCTTCTGATTTAGTTCAACATCCCCTGAAAGTTTCAAGTTAATATCATTAGCTGTTTCCGAGATACTGCGGACAGGGTCGTATTCAGGATTTTTTCAGGGGGGGGGGGAAGGTACACAAGGATATTTTTTCGGGAGAGGGGGTACAAAAAATACTTTAAAAAACGCATCAAAAATTTGTTTATATTCATGTTTGTTGCGTTTTTACGAGTCGGACAAACATTTCGGGGGGGGGGGTCCAAACCCCCCTACCCCCTGGATACAACCTTGACTGCCATTATGCCTTTTTGACAATCTTAATGCTCTTAGTCTTTACTGAGGTATAGCAGATGCGCCCTTTTGAATGTCTGGATGCACATAATGTCTTTTGATTTAGTGGGACATCTCTCGCAATATTCCAAGAAAGTTTCAATTTCATCTGCTTAGCAGCTCCTGAGATGTTGCAAATACAGCCTTTTGGCAATCTGGATGCACATAGTATCTTTTGATTTACTTCAACATTCCCTGAAAGTTTAGACTAAACTTCCTAAGTGTTTCTTGAGATATTGCAGATTCGCCCTTTTGAACACCTAGATGCAGAAAGTATATTTTGATTTAGTTTTAACACTACCTCAGCATGCCCTGGAAGTTTGAAAAGACTCTTAGCCATTCTTGAGATATTTTAAACATGTTGTTTGATAACTTTAATACAAATGACTTTTTTTTTAAATTAAAGATCCCCCTCAACTTTACCCGAATGATTTACCTTAATACCTTAGCCATTTCAGACATCCAGGATCAAATTTGCTCTCCTTTCCCAATAGTAAAACCTGTGTGTAAAAAGCGGGTAATTTGCATGATTTGTAGCCATTGTCCCAGGAGCTGTGGGGGTTTAATTGTCCCTAAAGGACTATTTATTGAGTCTTTCATCCATTGTTTTTAAAATGGCGATCTAAAAAGTCTGATCAGATTTTGTTGGGGGTTGAGAGGGAGCGGGCATGTAAAATGGGATTTGGAGGGGTTTGGCTGTCCTCCAATCTCTTTTCGCTCTTGAAAAGGATACTAGATTTATTTATTTTTTCCAATTGAATAGCCCGCTTCCGAACTTTTGATGGGAGTTCCTTCCATTTGAAGTGAAATGGAAAGATACAAAAAATAGGTATATAGAAGCCACTTCGCTCTTTGATTTGCAGTACTACTGGGGTGTCTATGATAGAATATCATTTGTGAAACGCAACACGAGCCTGTTTATTTTTCAAGCTTTCAACACTCTATGAAACGAGCCCGAGTCTTTCAGCTTAACAGATTTAGTTGACTATCTGTTTCTCAGAAACTGGGGGTGATTACTCGTGGAAATGGTTTTCATAGAGACGCCGATCATCCCGGAAGGCACGAGAGAAAAAATCGTAATTAAAAGTATTGTTTAGCCTTTAAGGTCTGTACAAATCTATAGTATTTTGGTTTTATTTTTAATGACTGAACATTGTCACGTTCTAAATATTTGTTTGTTTTTATCTTTCTTTCTTATTTATGCTTTTTTTTTCCATTTATCCTATTCATTTCGTCTCTATAGAAACTCAAACGTTTAAACTATTTCTTATTTATTTAATTTACTATACTAGGTGTTTCAGGCCACTATAGCGACATAAGCATGCTATGAGCCCACTATATAGTAGATTTTACGCAGCCCTTATTAGCAAAATAGATATGCCAATGATTTTCTGGTAGTAAGCAGGGTTGCCACTCCTATTGATTTATCACAATTTCTAGTGATTTTTATATTGTCTAAGGAATCACTAATTCAGCACATAAATCACTAGATTATTGAAGAAAATCACTAAATCAGCCAAGAAATCATTAAAATCGAGGGATTTTTCACCAGGTGGCAACCCTGGTAGTGAGTGAGTATGCAGTGGTCTATTGTATCTAATTAAAATGCTTTAATTTCCCCAGTAATTTTAAGTCATGTCTGAGCTATTTATAGCTTTTTATTAAGAAATTCATGGTCGACCAGTGTTGTAGCTAGAAGGCGCCAGACTATTTTATTGGGTTTTATCTCTATGTTATTATATGTGATTTTAATGATGAGACTAGGGATGGTGGGAGGAGGAGGGGGCAAAAACTTAAATCGTTCCCTGGCACTAAAAACCCTAACTGTGCCTTGGCAGTCGACCGACCTCTTGGCGTCCCTCCTAAACGTAATTCTTGAAGTTTGAGAAACTATAACTTTTGTTCGTACCACACCACAGCCGGTTAATATGTGTGTCATAGGGATTGTTGTTTCTTAGTGAGCTATAACAAGCAGAGTAAGACCAATTAACTTCTGGATTTCTCTAATCTGGGAGAAACATAAGGAGACCAAAATTTATCGTGCTCCTTTTATGTTAAACACTGCAGTACATGTGTTTGTCACATTTAGTTTTAAAGAGTTAAAGAGATATTGTCAAAGAAAACACCGTGTAAGACATTTAGTATATATTTTATAATGGCACACGTGTGCACTCGTTATATTTTTGAAAAAAAAAAGTATTTTCCTTTTTCAAATCGTCTCCAATAGCCCGTTCGAAAAAAATTGAACAATGTTAGCTACTGTAAGTTTTTCGCTAGTCGACATATAATTCGAAGAGGATCCCTGTAGGACGGATTAGGAAATGGTAATTAAAATATTATAGCCTCAAAAGCTTAATAAAATCCATTCATCTTCTTTTTAAAGAGGTGCTAATCAAATCTCCAGGGTCCGAAGATTTCCAGGAATGTTCTCAATAACTTGGTGAATTTACTTCCGGGAACTAAGCTACTTTGTGTGCCGCTATATTTTCTGTGAATTGTTAAGCCGCTAGTTAAATACCTTGTTTACAAAGTGATATATCTTAGCATATTTAATTCTGAATACGAGAGTATCCCTTGAAAAAATGAGTCGGTTTTGTAAATAAGCTTTTAAAAGGCTTTCAATTTTAAATTTTTATGTCGCCAGTTAGAAAATATTACTGATTAAAATCCTATCTTAGTTGATTTTAAGAGTCCTGTAAGAATTTAGCATTGAAGACCTGCCTACATTCTGTGACAGAATGTTTATATTCTAGAATGTTTTATATTCTATCATCTGCCTTTTCATTCGTCTTCTTCTTTTTTGGATTAGTTTGGAGACGCTTTCGCTTAATCCCACGACTGGAATTAAATTCCAAGCATCCGCCTTTTCCTTCTGATTCAGCTACAAAATTCTCGCTAATTAAGCCTGGCTAAATAATTCATAGCCATGCAATATAGATCTTCCATTCCAAAATTGAGCCATCCAGATGCCAAATTGCGGAAAAGTTTGAACCAAATTGATAGATATGGAGTGTGAGAATTCATGTCTAAGACACTTTTTCTTTCTAGGTTTCAAGAGATGGCGGGTCAGGACATTCTTATGGCTCTGCGATACATACAGACCGCTATTCTTGAAGTTGTTGACCAGGCCAGTGAAGCTCAAGTGCAAGAAGTAAGTAAGCAAAAGCGGTAGCCTTAAGGATAGACTTCTAGGAATTGTAAACCCTCTTTAAATGTTTAAGCGTTCAGCATGAGTATTTAATAAACAACAGATCACAAAATCATAGATAGGGCAGACCCACAGAAGGCGGTGTCTATTAGTAGCATCCAAGGCCACTTTATGTCTAGTAATTAAAAAAACACACAAGTTTTTCAACTGAAAGTAAGGAGCAACATTAAGACTCAAAACGAAAAAAATTATACCGTACATGAAAGGGTTCCCCCCTCCTCAGTACTTGCTCTTCACGCAAATGTTCTTAGCACGTTTAAAAAAGCTTCCTACTCTAGTTAGACGGCCCTTGTTTTTCTGGAGCCGGTCTTAAAAGTTGGGACAAACAGACAAACTTTAGCAAAAAGAGGAAGGTATTGAGGAGACGGACAACCCCTTTATATACAGAATAATTTCTGTTCGTTTTGAGTTTTAATGTTGCTCCTTACTTTCAATTAAAAAACTTGTATTTTTTTTACTTAATTTTTGATCGTGTTTCAAAAAATGCAGGTAAATCTGGCTCACCTGAAAAACTCCCTCCCCTCACGAGAAAATACTCCTTGGAAAGTTCCTCTCACGTAAAATACACCCTCCCCCCGTAAAATTCCTTCCGGGCAATTCCATCCTCGCTGAAATCCCCCTCCATAAAATTTCGTGCATACGATTCAGCCTGAGAAAAGTCTCCTATTTAATTTGAAAAAGACTTAAATGAAATGACCAGGTGCTTTAATCAATTCCATGGTTAAAACCTTGCTTAAGCGTTGTATAATTATTCATAGTTTTTTTTAATCTTGGGTTATAGATATTATCTTTTTTTATAATTGTCCCTGTATATAAGGTTCCTGGCATGTGGCCTTTTGATTTGCAGGATTTCTTTTTCTTTTTTTTTAACAATCTTGACTCGTTTGCGACAAACCCTGGGCTTACTCCAGTTTTGTCTATTATAAATTAGTAAATAATATGTAATTCATGTTCAATAGGGTATTTGGTTTGGGATGGGGGGGTCAATGCTCTGACTCTGTAAGCTTAGCCAGATTCAGCCCAGGTCCAAATAGGGTACCTGGTAAGACCCGGGGAAGGTAAACAGGAAGGGTGTGCGGTAGCACTGGATGGCTGGCCCCCACCCTGCCCCACCCCATTACACCTGAGCCTAACCTACCTGGACTAAGGGTTCTTATGTTTGAGGCACTTTACACAAGTATTCTAAGGGAGAAAATTTGATCAAGACATCTTCTCCATTTCCAAAAGCAAGGCTTTGAAGAAAATGGAAAAGCATTTGATTCGCCAGATACAAAACCCTAGTAAAGGTCATATCCTTGTATTGTACACTAGATACGTACATGAAAGTGATTAATGATATGTACGAAAATTACACTACTTCGGTTAAGACAGGAGGCCATGTTAATAGCTGGCTCGGTGCGAAATCAAGACCTGAGCAAGGTTTATTTTTATTCCCTGTATATGGTTTGTTTTAATGGAATTTGTGTTAAGGACAAAAATATGCTGCCATATAATCCTCTGAAACGTAGGCACCTCGATAGGCTGAGCAAGATATACTAAATATTTCCCAGGGAAATTGTCTAAGGATAGTTTTACATGCCTTTTTGACAGAACGTATATCAAACAATAAGCTGTTAGAAAGATTAAAATAGAAATGGCTATAGAAATAAAGGTCATGTGTGATGGATCAGTGATCCATCAAGGTTGTTTTTTGTTTACTTTCGTCTGATTCAATACTTTATGAGTATTTGGTAAGTACCGATTCAGCACTTTAGTCTGATTCAGTTTTAACTTGATTCAGTAAGTCCAATACTCACGTCAGTTTTTAGAAAAATGAAATGAACGACATAGATATTGCCCGCAAGACTAGTACACAACAAGCTGCTCTGCACTAATTCCAACTAATGTGTTAAAAGCTTGCGTTGCGGTACTTTTAATTATAGTTATAATTTTGACATACTGTTTGTAATTTCTCTTTTAATTTGCTCTTAAAATTGATTTATTTTTTTTTATTTACGCTTCTTTTCAGTTTGATGCAAATTAAAAGACGGTACGCACTATAATTTGCTGATTTGAATATTCTTATCTCTTTGATAGTAAAACGCAAGGTTGGTAGCATGGGAAATCTTAATTAGCTGTTATTTCAAACTTATAAAAAATAATTATACCCAATGGTTTTGTTTCCCAAGCGCATTTACAGGTAAAATGTCCAAAGAAAAAGGTGCGTATATTCAGTGCGTATTTTTCTTCCTTCTAGATTTACTAAAATCAGTATATTATATATTAAAGAAAAAAAATAAATCCCAGCATACATACAAGAAGGTTTCAACTCAGTTATATTACTAGACATAATATATGCTAATTCTTTTTATTTGATAGAAAAATACATAGGCTATTGATAGAAATGCAAAAGAAGAAAATAGAAACCTGCAATAATTTAAGTTTCCATTCTTTTTCTTTTTTATTTCTCCTTTTATTCAATCTGTTGAATCCAAAGCGATTTTCTGCCGAGGCGTCGTTGCGGGGGGGGGGTGCAGTTGCCCTCTGTAATAATGTGAAGAAAAATAATTATTATATATCCCATGCCCCTTGACTATCAGTATACGAACCCCTCTTGGCCCCTCCTCCCCAATAAAAATTCTGGATATTTGCCCCTTATTGTCTGGCTAGCTGCAAACCCAGTCTAAACAACGATAAAAAAATCGAAACAAAATTAAAGAGCAACATTAAAACTTGAACGATGAGTAATTATTCTGTGTATGAGAGGGGCTGCTCTTTACAATAAAGTTTTAAAGGGTTTGAAAGCACTTCTTATTGCATTACAACGGACTTGTGTTTGAGCAATCGTTCTTAAAGAATTGGGACAGAAATTAAAACTTTGGCTTAAGGAGTAAGGGATCGAAGAGCTGCACCCCCCTCATATGCGGAATGATTTCTATTCGTTTTGAGTTTTAATTTTGCTGTTTACTTTAATTTAAAACAAAAGAAAACTTTTTAAATTCGATTTTTGTTTATACTGGGTTTGCAGTGTTCCCAGACAGATGCTTTAGATCTAACAGATGGGGGGGGAATAGGTGTTCAAATTATTGCAAGAACGTGTTTTGTTTTTTTACTCAATTTATGTTCATTTTGACATAGTTTCTGTGTGTTCTTAATGCTGTACGTAGGGCTGCCGTAAATACGAGGAGGGCTACGCGGGGCTGCCACAAGGTCTCTTAAAGTCCCTAAAACAGGTCTCAATTGCCTAAAACCCTTTTTGCAAGGTTAAGCCATGTCAATACTTCAGCTAAGAAACCTTTTTAGTGTTAGTAACCATTAGTGTCCTGAGGACTTCTAAATAATTTCAGCCCTATAGCGTCAGTAGAGTAGTACCTTATATTTCTAGCCGATTATGTTCCTTCCTGTGCTATTTGGGTGGATTACGTTCCTTGTCACCTTTTCAGAGCATTTACTTATGGATTCTAGCCGATTATGTTCCTTCCTGTGTTATTTGGGGAGATTACGTTCCATGGCACCTTTCCAGAACATGTACTTGTGGATACCTTTCCAAGCAACATGATTAAACACGCTTTTACATTCGGAATTGTTTGATTGACATTTGCAAAAAGAGACAAGGAATTCGCAAATTGGACTACGAACGATATTAATTAATGTTTGAATAATAGGAGTGTATTCTAATTAGTGATTGGATAATTTTTTAACAAGAAATCTCTGAATAAAATATTTTTGGAGGGATGGGAGCGAGGTGTCTTAGAGTTCTTATAATGGTGTTATTTGGGGAGATTACGTTCCTTGGCACCTTTTCAGAGCATGTACTTATGGATACCTTTCCAAGCAACGTGATTAAACATGCTTTTACAATCGGAATTGTTTGATTGACATTTGAAAAAAGGGATAAGGAATTCGCAAATTGGACTCTATGAACGATATTGATTAATGTTTGAAGAATAGGAGTGTGATTGATTCTAATTAGGGATTGGGTAATTTTTAACAAGAAATCTCTGAATAAAATATTTTTGGAGGGATGGGAGCGAGGTGTCTTAGAGTACTTATAATGGTGTTATTTGGGGAGATTACGTTCCTTGGCACCTTTCCAGAGCATGTACTTATGGATTCTAGCCGACTAAGTTCCTTCCTGTGCTATTTGGGGAGATTACGTTCCTTGACACCTTTACAAGGCATGTACTTATGGATTTGGGTGGATTATGGCGTCTTTCCAGAGCATGTACCTATGGATTTGGATGGATTATGTTCCTTCCTATGCTATTCTAAGGGTTTATGTTCCTTCCTATGCTATTCTATGGCATTATGTTCCTTCCTGTGTTATTCTATGGGACCTCTACACGTGATTAAACACGTTTTGCTTGCCTTTCATTGGTGCCTTTCCAAGCGAGCAGGGATTCCCTTCCGGTTCCAACACACTGCAAAAAGAAAGATATTTATTATAAATTTGGAAAAATTGTCACATTCAGCATGGCGTGTGTTTTTTTTTTTTTTTTTTTTTTTTTTTTGACAATTGACGTTTTTTCTGATTGGAACAATATCAATCATTGGAAATGGTTTACGATAACAAACATGTTTTCTACCAGATTGGTTTTTGAAAGCACATTCAGCATGGCTTGCGCTTTTTTTTTTTTTTTTGGCAATTGGCATTTTTGTCTGATAACAGGTACCATTAATTGCGATCATAGCTCCAAAAAAAGGAGGGATGGGAGTGGGGTGTCTTAGAGTAGGCCTACTTCATTAAAAATTTTACCTTGAGCATTGATGTTGTTAGCAGAATCTCAAAAGAATCGTTTAAGAGTACCGGCATATCTGATGAAATAATTTAGGTCGTATGATAAATTGAATTTATTTTTTTTAATTCAGTAGTTTTTTAGTAATTAAACTTGATATCCTAAAAGTGTCTGATTCAAACTTTTACCTTTAGAATCGCTCTTGTTAGCAGAATTTCAAAAGGATAGTTTATGAGTGCTGTTGTATCTGATGAAACAATTTATGTATTATTATATATTGAATTCTTTTTTCTTTTAATGCATTATTTTTTCAGTAAGTAAACTAGATTTCTTAAAAGTGATTGATTAAAACTTTTAACATGAGCATCGATGTTGCTAGCAGAATTTCAAAAGTATCGCTTATGAGTGCTGGCGTATGTGATGAAATAATTTAGGTCGTATGATAAATTTAATTTATTTTTTTTTAATGCAGAAGTTTTTCAGTAAGGACACTCGATATCCTAAAAGTGTTTGATTCAAACTTTTACCTTGAGCATCGATGTTGTTAGCAGAATTTCAAAAGGATCGTTTATGAGTGCTGGCGTATCTAATGAAATAATTTAGGTCGTATGATAAATTTAATTTATTTTTTTTAATGCCGTAGTTTCTTAGTAAGGACACTCGATATCCTAAAAGTGTTTGATTCAAACTTTTACCTTGAACATCGATGTTTTTAGCAGAATTTCAAAAGGATCGTTCATAAGTGCTTGCGTATCTGATGAAATAATTTAAATTGTATGATTAATTTAATTTTTAATTTTTTTTGCAGTAGTTATTTAATAAGCACACTCGATATCCTAAAAATGTTTTATTCAATTTTTACCTTGAGGATCGAAGTTTTTAGTAAAATTTCAAAAGCAGTGCTGACCTGTCTTTGATGAACTAATTCATTTCGCATGAGAATTTTTTTTTAATACAGTAGTTATTCAATAAGGACACTCGATATCCTAAAAGTGTTTGATTCCAACTTTTACCTTGAGAATCGATGTTCTTAGCAGAATTTCAAAAGGATCCTTTATGAGTGCTTGCGTTTCTGATGAAATAATTTAGGTCGTATGATAAATTTAATTATTTTTTTTAATGCAGTAGTTTTTTAGTAAGGACACTCGATATCCTTAAAGTGTTTGATTCAAACTTTTACCTTGAGAATCAATGTTGTTAGAAGAATTACAAAAGGATCGTTTATGAGTGCTGGCATATCTGATGAAATAATTTAGGTCGTTATGATCAATTTAAATTTTTTTTTTAATGCAGTAGTTTTTCAGTAAGGACACTCGATATGCTAAAAGTGTTTGATTCAAACTTTTACCTTGAGAATCGATGTTGTTAGCAGAATTTCAAAAGGATCGTTTATCAGTGCTGGCGTATCTGATGAAATAATTAGAATCATAGTGAAATAAACATGAGTCATAGTGAGAGAGATATCCAAAAAGTTGGGTTGATATAGGTTCACCTAGAGTGGCGCGCCACTCTAAGTGAACCTAGATCAACCCAACTTTTTGGATATCTATCTCACTATGACTCTGTTTGTGTGTCGTGTCTGTGCGTGTCTCGTCTCTATGTGTGTATCATCTCTGTGGGCGTGTTGTATCTGTTTTTGTGTCTTCTCTGTATGTTTGTCGTCTCTGTGCGTGTGTCATATCTTTGTGTGTTTTGTATCTGTGTGTGTGTGTGTCATCTCTTTGTGCGTATTGTCTCTGTGTGTTTGTCGTCTCTTTGTGTGTGTGTGTGTGTGTTTGTGTCGTCTCTCTATGTGTCTCGTCTCTGTGTTTTTGTCATCTCTGTGCGTGTGTCGTCTCTATGTGTAAGTCCTCACTTTGAGTTTGTCGTCTCTGTGTGTGTGTGTCGTCTCTGTGTGTGTGTGTGTGTGTGTCGTCTCTGTGTGTGTGTGTGTGTGTGTGTCGTCTCTGTGTGGGTGTCGTGTGTGTGTGTGTGTGTTGTCTCTATGCGTGTGTCGTCTCTCTGTTTGTTTCGTCTCTGGATGTGTATGTGTGTCTCGTGTCTTTGTGTGTGTGTCGTCTCTATGTGTGTTTATTATTTCTGTGTGTGTGTGTCTCGTCTCTCTGGGTGTGTGTGCTTGTGTTGTCTCTGTGTGTGTGTAGTCTCTGTGCGTGTTTCATCTCTCTGGGTGTTTCCTCTCTGTGTGTGTGTGTCATCTCTGTGTGTATCTTCTCTGTGTGTGTGTCGTCTCTGTGTGTGTGTCGTCTCTGTGAGTGTGTCATCGCTCTGTGGGTGTGTAGTCTATGTGTATGTGTGTGTTGTCTCTTTGTGTGTGTGTGCGTGTGTCTTCTCTCTCTGTGTGTGTCATCTCTGTGTGTGTGTCGTCTCTGTGTGTGTGTCGTCTCTGTGCGTGTGTCTTATCTCTGTGTGTGAGTCGTCTCTGTGTGTGTGTCTTCTCTGTGCGTGTGTCGTCGCTATGTGTGTGCGTGTCGTCTCTGTGTGTGTGTTGTCTCTGTGTGTGTGTGTCGTCTCTGTGCGTGTGTCGTCTCTGTGTGTGTGTGTGTCGTCTCTGTGTGTGTGTGCGTGTCGTCTCTGTGCGTGTGTCTTCGCTATGTGTGTGTGTTGTCTCTGTGTGTGTGTATCGTCTCTGTGTGTGTGTATCGTCTCTATGTGTGTTTTGTCTCTGTGTGTATGCCATCTCTGTGTGTGTGTCGTCTTTTTGTGGGTGTCGTCTCTGTGCATGTGTCTTCTCTCTGTTTGTTGTCGTCTCTGTGTGTGTGTCGTCTCTGTGCGTGTGTCGTCGCTATGTGTGTGTGTGTGTGTCGTCTCTGTGTGTGTTGTCTCTGTGTGCGTATTGTCTCTGTGCTTGTTGTCTTTATGTGTGTGTGTCGTGTCTGTGCGTGTATCGTCTGTATGTGTGTTTGGTCTCTGTGTGTGTGTCGTATCTGTGTGTGTGTCGTCTCTATGTGTGTTTGTCGTTTCTGTGTGTGTGTCCCGTCTCTCTGTGTGTGTATTGTCTCTGTGTGTGTGTCATCCCTGTGTGTGTGTCATCTCTGTGCGTGTGTGTCGTCTCTGTGTGTGTGTCGTCTCTGTGCGTGTGTCTTCGTGTGTGTGTGTGTGTGTGTGTCGTCTCTGTGTGTGTGTCGTCTCTATGTGTGTGTGTCGTCGCTATGTGTATGTCGTCTCTGTGTGTGTGTTGTCTCTGTGTGTGTGTCCCGTTTCTGTGTGCGTGTTGTCTCTGTGTGTGTATCATCTCTGTGTGTGTGTCATCTCTCTGTGTGTGTGTCGTCTCTGTGTGTGTGTGTCGTCTCTGTGTGTGTGTGTCGTCTCTGTGTGTGTGTCATCTCTGTGTGTGTGTCGTCTCTCTGCGTGTGTCGTCTCTGTGTGTGTGTGTGTGTGTCTCGTCTCTGTGTGTGTCGTCTCTATGTGTGTGTGTCGTCGCTTTGTGTGTGTCGTCTCTGTGTGTTTGTGGTCTGTGTGTGTGAGTCGTCTCTGTGTGTGTGTGTTGTCTCTGTGCATGTGTGTTCTCTGTGTGTGTGTGTGTGTGTGTCGTCTCTGTGTGTTTGTCGTCTGTGTGTGTGTGTTGCCTCTCTGTGTGTGTTTGTAGTCTCTGTGCGTGTGTCTTCTCTCTGTGAGTGTGTCGTCGCTCTGTGTGTGTCGTCTGTGTGTGTGTGTGTTGTCTCTGTGTGTGTCACGTCTCTGGGAGTGTGTTGTCTCTGTGTGTGTGTCATATCTGTTTGTGCGTTTCATCTCTGTGTGTGTGTGTCGTCTCTGTGTGTGTGTCGTCTCTGTGCGTGTGTCTTCTGTGTGTGTGTGTGTGTGTGTGTGTGGTCTCTGTTTGTGTGTCGTCGCTATGTGTGTGTGTCGTCGCTATGTGTGTGTCGTCTCTGTGTGTGTTTTGTCTCTGTGTGTGTGTCCCGTCTCTGTGTGTGTCTGGTCTCTGTGTGTGTATAGTCTCTGTGTGTGTGTTTCTTCTCTGTGTGTGTCATGTCTGTGTGTGTGTCTTCTCTGTGTGTGTGCGTCGTCTCTGTGTGTGTGTCATCTGTGTGTTTGTGTCGTCTCTGTGCGTTTGTCTTCTCTCTGTGTGTGTGTGTGTCTCGTCTCTGTGTTTGTCGTCACTATGTGTGTTTGTCGTCGCTATGTGTGTGTCATCTCTGTGTTTTTGTCGTCGCTGTGTGTTTGTCGTCTCTGTGTGTGTTTGTAGTCTCTGTGCATGTGTCTTCTCTCTGTGAGTGTGTGTGTGTGTCGTCTCTGTTTGTGTGTAGTCTCTGTGAGTGTGTTGTCTCTCTGTGTGTGTGTGTGTCGTCTCTGTGCATGTGTCTTCTCTCTGTGAGTGTGTCGTCGCTATGTGTGTGTCGTCTGTGTGTGTGTGTGTTGTCTCTGTGTGTGTGTCGTCTCTGTGTGTGTGTCTTCTCTCTGTGTATGTGTCGTCTCTGTGCGTGTGTCGTCGCTATGTGTGTGGTGTGTGTGTCGTCTCCGTGTTTGTGTGGTCTCTATGTGTGTGTATCGTCTCTGTGTGTGTGTCGTCTCTATTTGCGTTTCGTCTCTGTGTCTGTGTGTCATCTCTGTGTGTGTGTCGTCTGTGTGTGTGTGTGTGAACATCGATGCTCAAGGTAAAAGTTTGAATCAAACACTTTTAGCATATCGAGTGTCCTTACTGAAAAACTACTGCATTAAAAAAAATAAATTAAATTTATCATACGATCTAAATTGTTTCATCAGATACGCCAGCACTCATAAACGATCCTTTTGAAATTCTGCTAACAACATCGATTCTCAAGGTAAAAGTTTGAATCAAACACTTTTAGGATATCGAGTGTCCTTACTGAAAAACTACTGCATTAAAAAAAAAAATTAAATTTATCATACGAACTAAATTATTTCATCAGATACGCCAGCACTCATAAGAGATCCTTTTGAAATTCTGCTAACAATATCGACGTTCAATTTAAAAGTTGAAATCAAAATCTTTTATCATTCAAATGTCCATAATGATAAACTACTGAATTAAATGCAATAAAAAATTTCTGATGAGACTTAAGTTATTTAATCAGATACGACAGCACATAGAAGCAAACCTTTTTAAATTCTGCTAACAGAATCGATTATCAAGGTAAAAATTTGAAACAGATACCTTTAGCATATCGAGTGTCCTTACTGAAAAACTACTGCATTAAAAAAAAAATATATTTATCATAGGACCTAAATTATTTCATCAGATACGCCAGCACTCATAAACGATCCTTTTGAAATTCTGCTAACAACATCAATTCTCAAGGTAAAAGTTTGAATCAAACACTTTTAGGATGTCGAGTCTCCTTACTGAAAAATACTGTATAAAAAAAAAATTAAATTTATAAGGCGATCTAAATTATTTCATCATATACGCCAGCACTCATAAGCAATCCTTTTGAAACTCTGCTACAAACATCGATGCTCAAGGTAATAGTTTGAATCAGACACTTTTAGGATATCGAGTGTCCTTACTAAAAAACTACTGCATTAAAAAAAATTAACTTGATCATAACGACCTAAATTATTTCATCAGATATGCCAGCACTCATAAACGATCCTTTTGAAATTCTTCTAACAACATCGATTCTCAAGGTAAAAGTTTGAATCAAACACTTTTAGGATATCGAATGTCCTTACTTAAAAAAACTACTGAATTAGAAAAAAAATTAAATTTATCATACGACCTAAATTACTTCATCAAATACGCTAGCACTCATAAACGATCCTTTTGAAATTCTGCTAACAACATCGATGTTCAAGTTAAAAGTTTGAATCAGACACTTTTAGGATATCGAGTGTCCTTACTGAAAAACTATTGCATTAAGAAAAAAATTAAATTTATCATACGACCTAAATTATTTCATCAGATACGCCAGCACTTATAAACGTTCCTTTCGAAATTCTGCTAACAACATCAATTCTCAAGGTAAAAGTTGGAATTAAACACTTTTAGGATATCGAGTGTCCTTACTAAAAAACTACTGAATTAAAAAAAAAAATTAAATTGATCATACGACCTAAATTATTTCATCAGATGTGTCAGCACTCATAAACGATCCTTTTGAAATTCTTCTAACAACATCGATTCTCAAGGTAAAAGTTTGAATCAAACACTTTTAGGATATCGAGTGTCCTTACTGAAAAACTACTGCATTAAAAAAATAAATTAAAATTTATCATACGACCTAAATTATTTCATCAGATACGCCAGCACTCATACACGATCCTTTTGAAATTCTACTAACAACATCGATTCTCAAGGTAAAAGTTGGAATCAAACACTTTTAGGATATCGAGTGTCCTTATTGAATAACTACTGTATTAAAAAAAAAATTATCATGCGACATGAATTAGTTCATCAAAGACAGGTCAGCACTTATAAATGATCCTTTTGAAATTCTACTAAAAGCTTCGATGCTCAAGGTAAAAATTGAATCAAACATTTTTAGGATATCGAGTGTGCTTATTAAATAACTACTGCAAAAAAATTAAAAATTAAATTAATCATACAATCTAAATTATTTCATCAGATACGCCAGCACTTATGAACGATCCTTTTTAAATTCTGCTAAAACATCGATGTTCAAGGTAAAAGTTTGAATCAAACATTTTTAGGATATCGGGTGTCCTTACTAAAAAACTACCGCATTAAAAAAATCAATTAAATTTATCATACGACCAAAATTATTTCATCAGATACGCCAGCACTCATAAACGATCCTTTTGAAATTCTTATAACAACATCGATGCTCAAGGTAAAAGTTGGGATAAATCACTTTTAGGATATCAAATGTCCTTACTGAAGAACTTCCGAATTAAAAAAAAAGAATAAAATTTATCATACGACCTAAATTATTTCATCACATACGCCAGCACTCATAAACGATCCTTTTGAAATTCTGCTAAAAACATCGATGCTCAAGGTAAAAGTTTGAATCAAACACTTTTAGGATATCGAGTGTCCTTACTGAAAAACTACTGCATTAAAAAAAATAAATTAAATTTATCATACGATCTAAATTATTTCATCAGATATGCCAGCACTCGTAAACGATCCTTTTGAGATTCTGCTAACAACATCAATGCTCAAGGTAAAATTTTGAATCAAGTACTCTAAGACACCCCGCTCCCATCCCTCCTTTTTTAGAGCTATGATCGCAATGAATGGTACCTGTTATCAGACAAAAATGACAATTGCCAAAAAAAAAAAAAATAGCGCACGCCATGCTGAATGTGCTTTCAAAAACTCATCTGGTTGAAAACATGTTTGTTACCGTTAACCATTTCCAAAGATTGATATTGTTCCAATCAGAAAAAACGTCAATTGCCAAAAAAAACAACACGCCATGCTGAATTTGACAATTTTTCCAAATTTATAATAAATAAATTGCTTTTTGCAGTGTGTAGGAACCGGAGGGGAATCCCCGCTCGATTGGAAAGGTACCAATGAAAGGCAAGCAAAACGTGTTTAATCACGTGTAGAGGTCCCATAGAATAACACAGGAAGGAACATAAGGCCATAGAATAGCATAGGAAGGAACATAAACCCTTAGAATAGCATAGGAAGGAACACAATCCATTCAAATACATAGGTACATGCTCTGGAAAGACGCCATAATCCATTCAAATCCATAAGTACATGCCCTGAAAATTTGCCAAGGAAAGTGATCTCTCCAAATAGCACAGGAAAGAACATAGTAGGCTAGAATTCATAAGTACATGCTCTGGAAAGGTGCCAAGGAACGTAATCCCCCCAAATAACACCATTATAAGTACTCTAAGACACCTCGCTCCCATCCCTCCAAAATTATTTTATTCAGAGATTTCTTGTTAAAAAATTATCCAATCACTAATTAGAATCAATCACACTCCTATTACTCAAATATTAATTAATATCGTTCATAGAGTCCAATTTGCGAATTGTTTATCCCTTTTTGCAAATATCAATCAAACAATTCCGATTGTAAAAGTGTGTTTAATCAAGTTGCTTGGAAAAGTATCCATAAGTACAGGCTCTGAAAAAGTGCCAAGGAACGTAATCTCCCCAAATAACACCCTTATAAGTACTCTAAGACACCTCGCACCCATCCCTCCAAAAATATGTTATTCAGAGATTTCTTGTTAAAAAATTATCCAATCTCTAATTAGAATCAATCACACTCCTATTATTCAAACATTAATTAATCTCGTTCATAAAGTCCAATTTGCGAATTCCTTATCCCTTTTTGCAAATGTCAATCAAACAATTCCGATTGTAAAAGCGTGTTTAATCACGTTGCTTGGAAAGGTATCCATAAGTACATGCCCTGAAACAGTGTCAAGGAACGTAATCTCCCCATATAGCACAGGAAGGAACATAGTCGGCTAGAATCCATAAGTACATGCTCTGAAAAGGTGCCAAGGAACGTAATCCACCCAAATAGCACAGGAAGGAACATAATCGGCTAGAAGTATAAGGTACTACTCTACTAGCGTCTAAGTCTTCTTGATAATGATAAACGAAGATATTTGACGTCCTTTGCCTCTGAAGTCACTTAAGCTGCCGCGCTTTTTTTTTATTCGTTTTTTTTATATGTGTTTTGCCAGAGATTTGACATTTTTTTCAGATCCCTCTTAATGGACTAATAACAAAATCAAAGAAGCTACTGACGTCGTACCCTTGGGTACCTAATCCTTATGCCATTGTCGCAATGATAGCTGCAAGCTAGTAAAGAACAATCCTCGGGCCGTAGTAAACAAAAATAATAAATTGGTCTAGAAAATTAATACTAAAAAATACTCAACTAGAAGGAACCCAGGAGTGGTAACTTTTATTCACTGTCAGCTCGACATTAATTTGAAATTTTTCTTTCGGAAAAAAGAAAACACGCCTGAAGTTTCTCTCAAAAATGGCCTCAAATCGAAAAGTAAACCACTGGAATCGCCATGTTTGAAAACCCTTCATCAGAGGTTTATAGTCCGCTCTCCAAAACCAAAAAACCGACAATATCGTTATGTCTCCATTTTTTTTTATCCCCATGCCCATAGATAGCATTAGATTACTATACATATGTAATGCCTTATTGCATATTGCTCTAAGCCTAGACTACCAAATCTGAGGTTTCAAGTTCAAGTCTCGTCCTTGCACTGTCTTTGCAAATGGTCATGGGCGTAGGCAGCATCTTGTGTAGAGGGGGGCAGCCGCTTCTGTGATGGAGGGGGGAGGGGTCTTACTAATACTTTCCGAGGTCCTTTGAATATAGGTCTTTAGAAACTAGTTATTCTATATTTCGCTAAAACTCGGCCTTTAACATTTTCCATGTTCTACTTTTCCTGCAACAATATAATATAAGAGACCCCCTATCCAACTTCCAATTTCCAGAAAACATAAACACCACAAAAGCGATTTGACACAAATCACATCATGGTTAGATTACAGCTTCTTCTAAGAATTTAATTCAAAAGTTTACAGTTGGGCAAAATTAAATATCAAAACTGGTATAGGGGAGACTGGCCCACGCTTAGCCCAAGCAAACAGTTTCAATATAAGAACCTATGTGGCTTCTGGTGGATTATAAAAGCTCTGACAGATGGCAGTGTATGTTTTTAAAATGTCTTACCTTAATTAATACTTTTACCAAAAGTATCAGATTGGATCAGGTTTTAAGGTGATTAACTCTGGCATTTTGTTCAATTTTGTCTGAAAGCCTACGGCTAATTACGAATACTAGAAAACTCGCGTTGTAAACTCACATTGTATTCTCTTATTATTTGCCTGTTTTTGGCAGCTTCCAAGACGTGCCATCTTCACCAGTTTGCTGTTAGTATTTTTTCAACCTGTGGGATAGCAAACTCCCATCTTCGGCCACAATACCTGGGGTAAATTCCGCATGCCGTACCAAGGTCTCCAAAAGTTAGCCATGCTTGTAAAGGCTGTGTAACCAGCATATTTAAAGGTTGAAGGCAAGCTTAAAACCCAAAATTGTGTTAATTCTGGCGTTGTTTAATCCTCTCAGAACAGTAGGTGAACCGAAGTTCCACTTTTTCCTGTTAAATTTCATTCAAAATAAAATGCTTAAAAGTAAAACAGAAGAGAAAAGAAAGAAAGGCGGCTGTGATCCAGAAGAAAATAAAACAGCAGTTATTTCTGTTTTATTCTACAAGAAGTCAGTATGATTCTATAAAAGTGCCAGGGCTGTCCCTAGAGGAACGCTGGAAAAAAAAGTTGAGAAGCTGAATATCCCTCTAAAAAGTCTGGACCTAAGTTTTCTTACACCCTTTTACAACACATGATAAATATTTACAGAGGAACAGGAAAAAGGACTAAAACCTTACTTGAAAACGATAGCTGATATGCTTTCGACTGTATTCCCATAGAAGCGTGTAAATTTGCATACACTTATGCCATTATTAAGAGTATAAAAGTACCGGAAAACGGAACTACAAAGGCAGTGGAGACAGTGGAGGAATTACAGGTAAAGGTTGGTACCGTGGTTTTATGGATTGCCTTAAAACTCTATCAGTAAAAACGCCAGAAAGTACAAGCCTATGACGGACAGCTGCTTTCAACCGTCACAGCGTAGGATCTTTCTTTAACCAGCTGGAGCGAGGTCGATATTAACATATGTTCAGACCAAAGGACATTTGAAAAAGTACCAACTGAAGAACTTAAGGTCCACTTTTGGAAGGAGACTGGAGCAAGAGACTTGGTGCTAACTAACTGAGATGGATATTGTCTTAAAGACAGAAGTTTGAAATAAAACTGCCGCTATTGACAGGCAGAACACCAAGATTAGCGGAGCGGCTTACTTTTGGTGTTGATCAGTCAATGTGTAATTATAAATTAATATTCTTGAGTTTTTTTTAAACCTTAATGAAATTCATTTTGTTTTATTTTATTCTGACTATATTCTTTCTTAATTTTATATCCGAAAAACAAGCTTTAATGTTTTTCTGGTCACTTTTCTTTTTCTTTTGTCCGGTGGCCAAACATAAGCCAGAGACGGCCGAACCAGTGCCGGGGTGGCCCAGGTTTGGCACTCTTGACCACTTGGATAGAGAGGCATCCAGGTGAAAAATGGCGGAGTATTTCTAATTGTCTTTTTCAAGGATGGTATTGAATCAGTTACTTTTGCTTTGGCATGCTTAGCAACTTCTTATCGCTTGGATCAACTCATAGAGAATTAAACAAGTCAAAGTCAGCTGATCGTGGGCCAAAATCAATATTGAAGGTCGAAACGTAAATGTTGATATCGCAAACGATATTTGGAAATTTTTGTTTGTTTCCAGCTTTTTTAACCATCTACCAGGTAACATCCAACAAAACATTCGAACATACGAAAAGTTCTCGTTAATGTCTAGCGTAAATTTGAAGTTCTAGGGGGGAGCAGCTGCCCTCCCCTGCCCCCCCCCCCCTTCCCTACGCCCATGCAAATGGTATCAAAGCAAGTAGGACATGGACAGGCTACTCTCTTCAGCATTAAAGTACTCTCCATCATTCATCAAAACAATGACTGTGAAACAAGAATGTCGTTTCAAGTTACGAAAATTATCCCGAGAATCACAGAGAGCTGAAAAAAAAGGAATGAAGAAGAACGTTTGAAACTTGCAGAGGAAGTAGAAAAAGAGAAGCAAATGCTCGCTGAACTTTTTTCCAGCAAGCAAAGAATAGAGGCTCTTGAAAAGTTATTAAAAAAAAAATAAGCCACTGGGTAAAAGGAGCAAGCTACTGACAAGATATTATAAAAAGCCAGAAATCAGCTTAAAATGGGCAATGAGAAGAAAGACCTGATTGAAATTCAGCTTGCCCAAACCATGTTTGATAGGTCGCTTTTATTGCACGCCAATCAGAAAAAGGAACCTTTGACAGCACACAGGTGCTTTCAAGGATACTTATATGGAGGCACCTATTCAGGTACTTATGTGGAGAAATAAAGACTATTTCTCCACATTACGATCATTTATCCGAGAGGACGAGGGTTCGAATCCTAGTTTATTCAATTATTTGGGTTTGGGACAGGGGTCAGTGGTGTGACTCTGTAAGCTCAGCCAGAGTCGACCCAGCTTTAAATGGGTACCTGGAGAAATCTTGGGAAGGTAAACAGGAAGGGTGGTTGGCCCCCAACCCTCCATTGTACTTCCTGGCTGAAGGGCCAAGAAACGGAGATCAGCACCACCGGTAGGGATTGTAAAGTCCAATGTCGTATTCTTTACCTTTACCTTTTATTGTTATCAAAATTCCTTTTTCTTGAGTTCTAGGTAAGTTTAGAACGAGTCACTCCTTGCTCGCAGTGTCACCGAACTGTTTGAAACTTCGGTAAGGCGATGTGGTGCTTTAAAGGACCGCCCTTTCTCTTCCATTAAAAAATTTTCTAGCTTGTGTGACCAAACTAGAATGGATTGGGCAATCTTGTCATAACTTGTAGAGATTGGAAAAGAGATGCGATAGATAACAAAAAGTCGACACCTACTTTCGCAAAACCTTAGAAAACCCTTTGAAATTCTCCCGTTTTGTGCCGGAGACAGAGATATTCAGATTGAACGAAACTTATATTATTAGAAAGTGTGAAGTTTTTTTTTCTATTGAACAGAGCAGAGCAGAGACAGGCTAAAGTTAAGAATCAGCTCAAAAGAAGTGTCATTTGAGCAATTTGATACCTTTGGACATTCCCTGTGATGCAACCCGCTTTTATTAAAAATTTGACGACACAGGGGACGTATTATTTATGCTACAGTTATATTGAATAGACAGTGTTTTGCTTAACAATTTGTAAAAGATTATATGTTTCTTTATTTTAAACTAGCTTCTTGATACCTTTATGAATTGTTGACACCTTCAAGATATCCTATCAGTTTTTACCAAAGTTTTAAAAAAATATCGGTTGAGTTTTGGGCAGCTTTGGGAGTTCCCTGAGGTGCTGGGAAAATTTCTTAATGGACTTTTTGTCTTTGAGAAAGTTAGCCTATCCTGAGGCTCACAAAATGGGTTTAAGGTATCGAATGCCCTTAAATTTGGGATGTAATTTTTTAGGTGAATGAAAAGCTTACTCTGTGTAATTTTACTTTGGATGGCTCAGCTTTTTTGAACACATGTATTTCCGGAAAGTCTTGTAATTTTGTAGTTTCCAAGAAACTACAAACTCTTATAAACCAACGGAATTCCAGTGAATATTTTTCTCGACAAACTACCAGCTAATATCTATAGGAAATATTCTCTTCTTTCAGTCGGGTTTATTGTCCATATTAAGCCAGTATCATGTTGCTTTCCCTGAATCTCAATGTATTGTTGAGGAAAGAGGATAAAAAGATGGACAAAACGGAAGGGTCGTCGTATAAACTTCAAAGGGGCTCATTCGATTGGAAATCAAGAGTTCTAGTGTCCTTTTTAAGGGTCAAAAGTGATTGGAATGCAACTAACACCCCTTCAACGCCCACCATTTCCCCAAACACATCCAATTAAAATTTTGAGACAGCCATTTTGTTCTACGTAGTTTATTTCCAGAAAGAAATTATGTTTTTGAGGAGGACACTCCCCCACAGCCCTCAGGGCAAGGGTTTTAAGTTAAGCCCTGGGGGCATATAAGGTTTTTATAGTAAGTGTTGTCGTAGGAACTTCAAAGGGGCTCATTCGATGGGAAATTTGAATGGCTAGTGGTCTTTTTAATAGTCAAGAGTGATTGGAAGGCAACTAACACTTCTTCCACGCCCACCATTTGCCCAAACACATCCGATCTAAATTTTGAGATAGCCATTTTGTTCAACAAAGTTGAAAGTTCTTGAAACTATATCTTTGAGCAGGACATTCCCCCCACAGTCTTTAGGGCAAGGGTTATAAGTTATGCCCTGGGGGCATTTGATTGGAAATTGAAACTTCTAGTCCACCTTTTAAGCGTCAAAAGAGTGAAAAGAGACTGGAGGGCACCTAGCCCTCCCCCCTCCACGCTCAAACCCATCCGATAAGAACTTTGAGACAGCCATTGTTTTAAAATAGTTCTAAGACCATATAACGAAAACTCTGGGGTTGACACAGCCCCCCAGGGCCCGGGGGCAGGCGTTGTAAGTTATGCCCTGGGAGAATATATGGTTCTTATGGAAGGGATACTCGTAAGAACTTCGTAGAGGGCTCATTTGATTGGAAATTGAAAGTTCTAGTTCAGTTTTTGATAGTCAAAAGAGATTGGAGGGCAACTAGCCCCCCCACGCCCTTTTTTCCCGAATGCATCCGATAAAAATTTTGAGATAGCCATTAAGTTTAAAAAAGTTCAAAAGTCAGATAACAAAAACTCAGGTGTTGACGCAACCCCCCAGGGCCCGGGGGCAGGCGTTGTAAACTTTGTCTTGGGGCATATATGGTTCTTAGGAAAGCGATGCTCGTATAAACTTCATAGAGGGCTCATTTGATTGGAAATTGAAAGTTCTAGTTCACTTTTTAACATTCAAGAGATTTAAGGTCAACTTGCCCCCCCCCCCCAAACTCCCTTTTTCCCCAAAGACATCCAGTACAAGTTTTGAGATAGCCAGTTTTTTTTTTATTGTTCAAAAATTAGATAACAAAAACTTTTGTGTCAACATAACCCCCCAGAGCCCGGGGGTAGGCGTGGGAAGTGTTGTCCTGGGGTCGTATATGGTTCTTATAAAAGGGCTGCTCGCATAAACTTTAGGGAGGGCTCATTTGATTGGAAATCGAAAGTTCTAGTTCAGTTTTTAAGAGTCAATAGAGATTAGAGGGCAACTATCCCCCCTACGCCCCTTTTCAAATTTTGAGATAGCCATTTTATTAAAAATAGTTCAAAGGTCAGATAAAAGAAAAACTCCAGTATCGACACAGCCACCCAGGGCCCGGGGGCAGAGGTTGAAAGTTATGCCCTGGGGGCATATATGGTCCTTATGGAAGGCCCCCCACGCCCTTTTTTCTATACCCATTCGATACAAATTTTGAGATAGTCATTTTTTTTAATAGTTCAAAGGTCAGATAACAAACTTCGGTGTCGACATAACCCGCCAGGGACCGGGGGCAGATATTTTAAGCTATGTCCTGGGGCCGTATATGGTTCTTATGAAAGGGATGCTCGTATAAACTTCAGAGAGGGCTCATTTGAATGGAAATTAAAATTTATAGTTCATTTTCTCAGAGTAAAAAAAGATCGGAGGGCAACTAGCCCTTCCCGTCCTCCATGCCTTTGGATTTATCGGATGGATAAACCCGTCCGATAAAAATTTGAGTTGACCATTTTGTTAAAAATAGTTCAGATATCAGATATTAAAACTCCGGGGTCGACACAACCCACCAGGGCCCAGGGACGGGCGTTGTAAGTTATACTCTGGGGATATATGTGGTTCTTATAGAAGGGATGCTCCTATAAACTTCTGAGAGGGCTCATTTGATTGAAAATAGAAAGTTTTAGTTCACTTTTAAAGAGTCAAAAGAGACCGAAGGGCAATTAGCCCCCTTCCCCTACGCCCTTTTTCCCCAAACCCATCCGCTACAAATTTTGAGATAGCCATTTTGTTAAAAATAGTTCAGACATCAGATAATAAAACTCCGAGGTTGATAAAAACCCATTTTTTCACTTTGATATTGTCACTTTGATTTTTTTTAAGTTTAATTTTGAAATAAGGAATTTTTACAAACTTGACACTTTTTGCAATCAAAAACGAACAAAGATTAATTAAAAAAAAAAAACTCCGAAAAATAAGTTTTTCAAAGAAAAGTAAAGGCCATTTTAAAATTAAGCTCAGCAGATAAAAATACCTGTTAAAATTCAAACTCAAAACGACCAGAAATTATTATTAAAGAATAAAAGAAACCCAAAACGAACGGAAATTAAATAAACAATCATATCAAAAAACATACAACAAGTAATAATATAAATGAATAAATAGATCTTGAAGCGAGTAATGCTTAGACTGAATATGAAAATCAAGCTTAAAAGGAAAAAAATATTTAGCAATTGAAGAATAAATGAAACTTAAAACGAAGAGAAATTAAATAGACAATCAATGCGAACAAACATATAATAGATATTAATGTAAATGAATAAATAAATCTTAAAACGAGTAAAACTAAAATTGAATATGCAAATCAAGCTTGAAACGAACAAAATCACTACAAACAAGAATTTGGGTATCACCTCCTTCTCTCACTGTAGAAGTCTAAAACCTAATGCGTCATTGGCGCTTTACTGAAAACTATATGTGTCTTGAACAGTCTTGGAAAGTATAAACAACATCAAGTTGAATATTTGATGAATAATGATATTAATTGTTGAAAGATCCCTCGATCCAAGAATTTATTTCACTGTAATTTATTTTTATTTTCAATGCTGTAAGAAATGGAAAAAAAATATTTGTAATATAATTCGTTTTCAGTTAAGCGCCAATGACGCAGTAGGCTTTTGGTTTTTATCTACAGTTAAGGAAGGAGGCAGTATCAAAACTCTTGTTTGTAGTGAACCTATATTCGTCTTGAACAACTTTAGAAAGAGGTAATAAATTAAACTGAATATTTGATGTATAACGATATTAATTGCTGAAAGCTCATCAGTTCAAAATTTTACTATAATTCTAATGTTTATTTTCAACATTAAATACAAAATAAAATATTTATCATAAAATTGGTTTTCAGTAAAGCGCCAATGACGCAGTAGGTTTTCGTTTCAAGCTTGATTTGCATATTAAATTTAAGTTCCACCTGTTTTAAGATTTATTTATTCATTTACATTAGTATCTATTGTATGTTTGTTTGCAATGATTGTTTATTGAATTTCTGTTCGTTTTGGGTTTCATTTATGCTTCAATAGCTAAATATTTTGTTCATTTTAAGCTTTATTTGCATATTCAATTTAAGCATTAATCGTCTTTTAAGATTTATTCATTCATTTATATTAGTACTTGTAGTATTTTTTATTTTTTGCTATGAAACTTCTGTTCGTTTCGGGTTTCATTTGATCTTTAATAGGAATTTTTGGTCATTTTGAGTTTGAATTTTTAAATTCAAACTTAACTTAGGTTTAAAATGGCCTTTACTTTTCTTTGAAAAACTTATTTTTCGGAAAGTTTTTTTCAATTAATTCCAATAATAATGTGAAAACTGATATTCTTATAGTCAAGCGGGGGTCAAATTTTTCCTGACGTGACTGTGCTTTGGGGCGCGCTTGCACCTAGCACACTCAGTGGTGAGGGATTGTACCTTTATGTCGCACCAAGTGCCAGTAGCTTTTGACCTTTTGTCAGGCTAGTTTTGTTATTAGTGGGCCTAACAAAGTTTTATTTCTGATTTCTTTGTCGATCAACCCCGTAGAAACGCAAAATACCATCAAGTATTGAGTTGAACTAGGAATACCATGTATGAAGATTTCAGGCATGATTCGCCAATTGTTCAAGTTTGAAAGTATGGTGCTAACTACAGTTGATAGGCGGTACAAGGTTTCAAAAATGGCCGGTAGCCTGGACGACAGACCCCGTTCTGCACGGTCGTTTAGCCTCAAGAACTGATAACAGCTAGCAAGGTATAATTGAAGTGGTTTTCAGACCCTCGGTTAAGTAGTTTTTGTTTATATGTACTAAAAAGACTGAAGAGAAGGGTGACTAAAAAGACTGAAGAGAAAGGTCATCTAGGTGAGGCCAGCCATTTTTGAACAATGAAAATTGAACAATGCAGCTGACGACACCCGCTGCAAGGTCACCGATTTCCTGATGGTAAACATCTTGACGATTTTTAAACCCTAAGGAAATCCCCCCTTAAAGGACACCATTATTTATTTGCCATGCCATCAACAACAACACAACAACAAAAAATATATTACGAGGCTAATAAAGGTTTACAAATAAGAGTGACGCTGCCCCCTTCCTCGTAAATCCTCTAAATTGCTGGGATATTATTTTTGTTTTATTGAAAATGATATGTATTTAGGAGGTTTTTATTAAAACTTCAATAGCAACAACAACATAAAAGAAAATCTCAATAATAATAATCAAGATTAATGGAAAGAACTCTGATTGTTTAATATATAACCTAATGAGATTAATTCATGGAAATCCCAGCAATTTTTAATTTTCAATGTTATAATCATTAATTAGTAAATGTTTAAAAAATATTTCATTTTCGGCAAAGCTCAAATGACGATGTGGCTTATTAAAGTTGTATGGGTGGTAGCTCCACCACTGCGTGGGTTAATTTTTGTTCATTTTAATATATTAATCGAAAAAACTTTTTCCACATAATAAGTTTTTTAAAGAAAAATAAAGAACTCGATTAAACCAAAAATGAGCAAAAATAAAATAATCTACCAAGCGTGAAACTACCACAAATCAGCATCGATAAATAAATGAAACCCAAAACGAATAGAAACTACAATAAATAACCGAGTCAAACTCAAAACCAGCAGAATTTAACATGAGTAGGGCTCAAAACCCCTATGCCTTCTCAAGACCAGAACATAATTTGCACTTTACTGAAAAAATATAAATGTTTTTAATTTTATAACTTCAATAAATCAAATAATATTAACATTTTGATTACTAAATATCAGTATATGTATATTAAACTTACAATGCTCATTCATTTGTGCATTCAAACTCACACATTAAAAAAATAATAATAAATTGTACTCACATCGCTCTTTACTATAAAAATGTCAAGTCTTCCAATCACTTTCGACTATGTAAAAGGATACTAGTCCTTTCAATTTTCAATAAAATGAGCCCTTTTGGAGTTTCTACGACAACGCTTTCTATAAACACCTTATTTACCCCCAAGCCTTAAATTATAGCACTTGCCCTGAGGGCTGGAAGGGGGTCGTCATCCTCAAAGACCTAATTTCCAGAACTTTCAACTACGTTAAACAAAACGGCTATCTCAAAATTTTTATTGGATGTGTTTGTGGAAATGGTGGGTCTGAGAGGGGCGTTAGTTCCTCTCCAATCACTTTCAACTATTAAAAAAGGCACTAGCCCTTTCAGTTTCCAATCGAGAATGAGCCCTTTTGAAGTTTCTGCGAGAACGCTTTCAATAAAAACCTTATATGTCCCAGGGCCTAACTTACAATCCTTGCCCTGAGGGTTGGGGCGGGGGGGTGTCATCCTGAAAGACCTAATTTCTAGAACTTCAGCTACCTTGAAGAAACTGGCTATCTCAAAATTTTGATTGGATATGTTAGGGAAATGGTGGGTGCGAGAGGGGGTTAGTTGCCCTCCAATCACATCCAACTATTAAAAAGGGCACTAGCCGTTTCAATTTCTAATCGAATGAGGCTTTTTTGAAGTTTCTACGACAACACTTTCTATAAAAACCTTATATGCCCTAGGGCATAATTTACAACCTTAACCCTGAGGGCTGTGAGGGGGGTTGTCATCCTCAAAGACATAATTTCCGGGCTCCAATCACTTGCCCTCCAATCACTTTCGACTATTAAAAAGGGCACTAGCCGTTTCAATTTCTAACCGAATGATTCCTTTTGAATTTTCTACGACAACGCTTTCTGTAAAAAATAAAGAAACCTTATATGTCCTCAGGGCATAACTTACAACCCTTGCCCTGAGGGCTTTGGATGGAGTGTCATCCTCAAAGATATAATTTCTGGACTTTTTAACTACGTCGAACAAAATGACTATCTCAAAATTTTGATTGGATCTGTTTGGGGAAATGGTCGGTGTGAGAGGGGTTTTAGTTATTCTCCAATCACTTTCGACTATTAAAAAGGGCACAAGCCCTTCTAATTTCCAATCGAATGAGCTCTTTTTGAAGTTTTTACAACATCAGTATCTATAAACACCTTCTATGCTCCTAGGGCATAACTTACAACCCTTGCCCTGAGGGCTCTGTGGGGGTTATCATCCTCTAAGACCTAATTTCTAAACTTATTAACTACGTTGAGCAAAATGGTTATCTAAACATTTTGATTGGATGTGTTTGGGGAAAAGGTGGGCGTGAGAGGGTGGTTAGTTGCCCTCAAATCACTTTCGACTATTAAAAATGGCACTAGCCCTTAAGTGAATTTCCAATCGATTGAGCCTTTTTTGACGTTTCTACGACAACGCTTTCTATGAAAACCTTATACATCCCTAGGGCATAACTTACAACCCTTGCCCTGAGGGCCGTGGGAGAGTGTCTTTCTCAAAAACATATAATTTCTGCTTGGAAATCAACTACGCTGAAAAAAATGGCTATCTCAAAATTTCGATTGGATGTGTCTGGGGATATGGTGGGCGTGGAAGGGGTTTTAGTTGCCTTCCAATCACTTTCGTCTATTAAAAAGGGCACAAGCCACTCCAATTTCCAATCGAATGAGCCCTTTTTGAAGTTTTTGCGACAAGTTCTTCGATACGAAGTGCCCTTGTCTAAAGGAAAATAAATAAATATTAAATAATACATTGTGCCAACATCGTTCTTTACATAGGCAGCGCGACTGCGCTGCCTATGATATTTTCTTCATTGTTATCAGTATCATTGTTACCTTTATGTTTGATTTGATTTCTCATTTTAATTTCTATTCGTTTGAATTTGAATTATTTTATGATTATATTTCTGTTCATCTTAGGCTTTAATATGGCTCTTTACTTTTCTTCGAGAGCTTCTTTTTTCAGAAAACATTTCTTAAATTATTTTCTGTTTGTTTTTGTTGACATAGTTTATTTTTGGTTAATATTAGATAATTTGTTTTTCAGTTTTTCTACTTAAGAATTTGAATATAGGATTGTAAATTAAATTTAGACACAATTTGAATATTCAATAAATCTTTTCAATCAGTAGTAGTTTTGTTTTACTAGTTTTTGATAGTAGTTGTGCTATTGAATTGCAGATTGATGGACAGGGGAGGGGTTTTATTATTTATGCAATTCAAAACTATGCGTAATTTTTGGTCTGATGCCAAAAATTAAACTAAGTTCATATTAAACCCTATCCTTAGAAACCCTGAAATACACACGTATCTTAATCCATCATTGTATTAAAAAATATTTTTGTGTTACATTTTGATGCACATGTTTGTTTGTTTAAATAGATGCATGCCATTTACTAAAAATAGTTTTTGTTTGTTGTTAGAAAAAAAATGGGAGGTCGCGAATCATTGCAACCGGATTTCTTTCATAATTTTTAGTGTTATTCGAGGTTCTTTTGGTCCTGTAGTTTTAATTGAGATATCTATATGGTCCAAAAATTTCAAGTAAATAGCCGCAAATAAAATGAATTTTTCATGCTAAGAATTGATATAACCGTATTTTTCTTCCAAAAATTATTGTCCTCGTTAAGGTCCTTTGGTCCAGCTTACGTACTCTGAAAGTATCACGTCGATCGGGGAAAAATGATGTTTGGCCTTTATGTTTTTTTTGCGAATTGATACAAGCCATTTTTCAAAAGAATTCTTTTTCTCTGGTTCCTTGACAAAGTATACATGCCCAGTAAGTTGATCGCTAATCGGGATGAAACACAGCCAATCAACACATTTTTTTCCCATAGCTTTTTTCTTTATTGAGGTTTCCTTGTCCGCATATCCGGTAAGTTAAACCAATTTGAGAAACCAAAATTTGTTGGCCCAGGGGTTTTTATGTTTTTAAGCCAATTGAATAGACCAAATTTAAGGGCCCGTTGTATGGTCCCAGATCTTTTAGTTTTTTGGTTTGGAATGATTCAATTCATTCAAACTCAAGTAACTGGACGGAACGAAATACTACAAGAACTGGGTAATTGAAAAAGACGTTTTGAACCCATTTTCGGGTTAAAAAATAAATCGTTCGATTTTCTGTATCCATAGGTTTCCCCTTGGCTGAAAACCTTACAGACAGAAGTTTCTAGCTTGAAAGAGAAAATTGTCGATTTTTTTCGAAAGAACCAATATTAAGGGACAAAAATATTTGACAATCTTATTCCTTTCCCAAAACACAATGTTTGAAGTACTCTTACCCTCACAAACACTGCCATAAATTTTGACTCGAGACCTCCCGTTCCCCAGTCGTTCTCAAGATATTACATATGCGCTATTTTGATACCTTGGGTGACTATACGGTCTTTGAGTTTAGCTCACTACTTTGCCATGGATAGATTCAAAGTTCCAGTTAGGCTGATTGTGCCAAAATTTTCAGATGGATTGGATTAACTTATTCAAACACAAAATATGAAGTCTCCCCTTAACTCCATTTCCCAATAGTCAAGAAGCTCCAGTTAGATCCGAAAAATAATTCCCGAAATGTTGCAGATATGCCATTTTGATAACATGGATACATGGTTTCTATCGATTTACATCTGCCCCTCGCTCTAATTCAAAGTCCACATGGCCTCCTAGCATTCCCTAAAATTCTCAACTCGATTCCTTTATCTCTTCCCAACATGCTGCGGATATTTTGTTGACTTTCTGAGTACACATAATCTCATCTGGTCTATATTGCTACTTCACCAGGTATCTATATTGTCCAACAGGGGCTTATAACAACAAGAATTTTAAACAGATTAGAAACTAAAATCCTTTGAATATTCCCTCCTGCTCTACCCCCCACGTTAATATTGGAGATCCACTTGCCCCCCGCCTCATTCTCTGCTAGATTACCAAAGCTTTTGTCAAGATGTGGTAGATATATGCATACTACTACTGCTTCTAGTAGTATCACTACTAATACTACTACTATTACTGCTACGAATAATAATCCTACTACTACTGCTTTGACTACTACTACCACTAAGCCTAAGGGTGTGCAGGTGAAAATTAGGGGAATATTTAGGGGGATGTTTAGCTCAATTAAAACTCACTGTTTGCATGCATTTTGTCAAAAGGGCGCATCAGCCATATCTTAGGAACGGTTTGGAGTATGAAGTTTCAACTTACAAAGCTTGTTGTGGGGAATGTTGAATTAACGAAAAGGTAATATTTTCATGCTACTACTAAAATTTCTATAACTACTACTGCTACTTCTATTACTACTGCTACTACTACTAAAGCTAAGGGTAATAGGGTGAAGATTTCAGGAAATGTTGAGAGGATGTTGAACTAAATCAAAACACACTATATGTATATAGGTTGTAAAAAGGATGTATCATCAATGTCACAGGAAAAGTCTAGTGTATTCTGTTGAAACTTTCAGCGTGTTTTGAGGGGGATGTTGTACATACTAATTGTACTAATTCTACTAGTGAAGCTAATTGTATTCAGGTGAAACTTTCAGAGAATGTTTAGGGGGATGTTGAACTAAATCAAAACACACTATGAGCATGTAGATCGTCAAAAGGATGTACCAGCAATATCTCAGAAACAGCTGAGAGCATTAGGTTTAAACGTTCAGGGTGTTTTGTGATGAATTTTAAACTAACTAATAGGCACTGTGTGCATCTACGATTACTGCCACTAGTGAGGCTAATGGTATTAAGGTGAAACTTTCAGGAAATGTGTAGGGGGAATTCCAAGTAAATAAAAACACAATACATGCATGCAGGTTGTGAATAGGGCATGTAAGTAATATTTTAGGAATGGATTAAGGTATTAAATTAAAACTTTATGTTGAGGGGGATGTTGAACTAACCAAAAGACACTATGTACATGTTACTAATAGTATAACTGCCACAATTAATACTTCTACTGATGCTAAGGGCATTAAGGTGAAACATGTAGGAATATTCAGGGGGATGTTGAATTAAATGGAAGCACGCTGTCTGCATTCATGTTCCCAAAATGGTGTATCAACTATTTCACTGGAACAGCTTAGAGTAGCAAGTTGAAACTTCAGGGCGTGTTGAGAGGGATTTTGAACTAAGCAAACTCATGCTACTGATGCTACTGCAACTACTACGACTGCTACTACTGAGGCTAAGGGTATGAAGATGAAACTTTGAGGGAATGTTTAACTAAATCAAAACAGAATTTATGCATGCAGGTTATCCAAAGGGCGTATCAGCAATATCACAAGAATTGACAAGGGCATTAAGTTGAAACTTTTAGGGAATGTTAAGGGCGATGTTGAACTAATCAAAAGGCACTATGTGTATACTACTACTGCTACTACTACTAGCAGTACTACTCAGTTTAAGGGTATTACGGTGAAAACTTCAGTGTTGAACTAAGTCAAAACACACTGCGTCTCGGAAAAGGCTTTGGGTATTCTGTTGAAACTTTCGGTGCGTGTTGAGAGGGGTGTTGAAAAAAACAAAAGGTGCTGTGTGCACCTTTTGAAGCTAAGTATCTTCAGGTGAAGCTTTCAGGGAATGTTTTAGATCAAAACATACTAAAACAGGGAATGTTGAACTAGAACAGGGAATGTTGAACTAGATCAAAACATACTATGAGCATGTAAATTGTCAAAAGAGTGTACCAGCAATATCTCAGGAACGGCTTAAAGCATTAAGTTGAAACTTTCAAGGGATGTTTAACCAACCAAAAGACACTATGTGCATTTTCCCACTAGTAATACTGTTACAACTGCTACGACTAATACTTCTACTGATGTTAAGAATATTACGTTGAAATTTTGAAACAAATACTTAGGGGGATGTTGCACTAAATTAAAAAACACTATTTACATTCAGGCTCCCGAAAGGGTGTATCAGCATTTTCTAAGGAACAGCTTAGAGTAGTAAGTTGAAACTTTCAAGGTATGTGAGGGCGATGTTGAACCGAGCAAAAGACACTCTGTGCATACTACTACTACTACTGCTACTGCTGATACTTTTACTACCACTACTACTAATACTACCGAGGCTAAGATTGTGGATATGAGACTTCGAGGAAATGCTTAGGGGACTTTGGACTAAATCAAAACACATTGTTCATGCAGGTTGCCCAAAGGCCATATCAGCAGTATCCAAGGAATTTTCAAGAGTATTAAGTTGAAACTCTCAGGGCATGTTACCAATATTACTTCCACTTTTGCAACTACTTCTACTGCTATTACTGCTACTATTAAACTAAATCAAAATAGTTTAAGTGCATCCAGGTTGTCAAAATAGACCAGGTTGTCAAGGCATCCAGGCCCGCTATCTTTGGACGGGAATAGGGTATAAACTAGAAACTTTTAGGGGAAGTTGTTTTTCTTAAAATTAAATCAAAAGTTACTATGTGTAAGCCGATTTTCAAAAAGACGTCTAAAAAATATCTAAAGAACGACTGAGGGTATCAAGTTGAAACTTTAAAGGCTACTACTATTACTACATCTACTCTTACTATTGAGCCAAAACAAAAGGGTGTAAGTGCATCCAGTTTGTCAAAACAACATAGATACAATGTTTTAAGAACAGAATGGGGTATTAAGTTTTATTTTTCAGGGGAAATTGAGTTGCTAAAATAAATAAAATATGTTGTGTTTGTCCAGATTTTCAAAAGTTATTAGAAGTTGTTTAAAGATTTCGTCCAATATATAAATAGTAAGTCAAAATCGGGATTCTTATAGAGAAAAACTGCACACTTTTAAAATGCTTTAACCAATGGGAAAGACTGTCCATTAAAAACGAACAGAAATTAATTTTAAAACCTTATTCCACAAGCAAATTTTTCAAAGAAAAATAAAGAACTACGTTAATCCAAAGTTAAACAGAAATGAATTAAAATAATTCTTCAAGCAAGTAGCTACCATTAATCACCATTAATAAGTACATGAAACCCAACACGAACAGAAATTGCAATAGCTAACCGAGTCCAAATCAAACCTAGCAGAGCCTAAGATGAGCAGGGCTGAAATATCCGGTGATTTCTAAAGACCAGAACATAATTTACACTTTACTGAAAAGAAATTATATTTTAAATGTTTTCTTAAACTTCAATAAATCCAAAATGTATTGAAGACTTTCAGGAATGAATATCAATATATAGATTAAACTGTCGATCCATTTTCATTTGCCGTTGTTTTTTTTTTTTTTTTTTTTTTTTTTTTTTTTTTTTTTTTTTTTTAGCTATCTTGGTACTTTTTTTTATGAGAAATAGCTCAAAATAAGGATTATTTTTTGTAAATTCCGAATAAAGTTTTGGAATTATTTTAAATTTCGAATCTTTTTTTTACAAAATTTAAAATTTATGTGTAAGAACTGCGGAACTTCAAAAAAGTGAGATATTTGAAAGTGTCCATGCATTGCGGTGTCTAAATTAAAAATTAAGAGTGTTAGAATTGTGAAAATGTTAAAAGTGCTACGATGTTTGAAATTTAAATGTTTTTAGTTGTCGAACTGTGAAAATTAAGTCTATGAATTTTGATTTTTTTTTTTTTTGTAAGTAGTATTTTCAAAGGGTGAATGCTTGTTGTCGTCAAAGTGTAAAAAAAACGAAAATCTTAGTAGAGTGAAAACGTGAAATCTGTTAAGAATTTTGAATTTTGATGGCTTTGAGTTGTCAAATTGTGAAAATGAGGTCTAAGACATATTGAATTTTGTAAAGGCCAGCATTCATGAGTGTGAATTATTTCTGTTGTCGGAATGAGGAAACTCGAATTTGAAGCGTATTAAGATCCCTAAAACTGAACAATTCAAGTTTACGGTTGTGAAATTGATGTAAGAAATTTCGAATCTAAAAAAAAATTAGACTGTGTAGAATATGAGTGCAGTATATTATCAAATTGTAAAAGTTATAAATGTTAGAAGTGTAAAAATATGATATTTTCTTAAAATTCTTGAAACTTAAATCCACTGAGTTGTTAAATTATTAAAATTAAGTCCGGGAATTGCAGAATTGTGAAAAAAAAACCGAAGATTCTTGAAATTGGAAACCATTGTGTTTTCAAAATAAGTAAATTATAAGGGTTAGAAGGGTGAAAATGTGTAAAAAAAAAAGATGTCGAAATATTCTGCATGAGTGTTTTCAATTATCGAAGTGTAAACTAAGTGTGTAAAAAAAATTGAATATATGAAATTGAAAGTCATAAATGTGAAAATATGAGGTTTATTAACATTCTTGAAATTTTAAGGCTTTGAGCGTTCTAATTATCGAAATTGAGTTTAAGAACTGTGATAATTTTAAAAAAAAAGTTGAAATTTTTTACAGTGTTTAGACATTGTCCAGACATAAAAATTCTAAAACTTAGAAGCGTGAAAATGGGAAATTTTTTAAGATTATTGAAATTTGAAAGCTTTGAGTGGCCAAATTTTGAAAATTTAGGTCTGAGGATTGTGAATTTTTTTAAAAGCAGTGGTTCCATTTCCATAAAGTGTTATATTATTGTGGTGCTATAATACAAAGATCCATAAGCGTCGGACATGTCAAAATGTGGAAATTGTTAAGATTGTGGAAATTTGAAGGTATTTGAGTTGACAAACTGTGAAAATTATATCTCGGAATTGTGCTTTGAGTTTTGAAAAAAAGTAGGGATACCATACAGAATGAAGTCATTTTTGTGTCGAATTATAACGATTAAAAATGTTCAATTGTCACGATTCTTGAAATTTCAAGGCTTTGAGTTGACAAACTGAAAATTATATCTCAGAAGTGTCTAAGTTTTAATAAAAATGTATTTTCTTAGATATCTTACTGAATTTGCATATTTTGGTATAATACCCTATGTATATAAGCACAACTGTTTCCAGAAATTTTTTCGTTGGGATGGGGACAATTAAAATTATTATTCAAGTTTTATTTAGTATTTAGGACATATTTTTGCAATAGAAGAGACCTCTAGATTTAGGGCTATCAGCACCCAGATCCCCCTGATACCCGAAAAAATATTTTTGGATAATGTCTCCAAGAACTTTGTCTCAAGCCCTGCCCCTCAAAAAAATCCATGGTAATATCTTTTTTTTCGACTCTCTTAGATGTCAAGTAAATTAGGCGCATTATAATATGCAATATTACTTCTCTTCTAAACTTCTTCTGCTTTATTGTTGTCTTAAATTAGTTTCACATCTTCTCTTGTACACTGCAATAAGGTTATGCCGACTCTCCTGATCTTGCACTTTACTTCTACCCTCTGGCCCTCCTCTAGCCCTATGATATCGAATCAAATTTACTTCGGCTCAATTTCAATCAAAAACAAAATCGGCTCAATTTACTTCCGTAATTTATACAAAGGAGTGAACCCTTTGCCATTCAACAAAGGATAAGCTTTGCCGCTAAAAGTTGCAAGAAGCAGCTTTATTTTATATGTTGTACTTCCTGTTCCCTTTCTTTTTGTTCCATGGCCAACTTGTATTTCCTGATTATCCTTCTTGTTTTTAGAAAACCTAGAACCGTCAAAGCTATAATATCAGTTTGAAGGTTAAATGACTTCTTTAACGTAAAGTTCAGCTTGATTGTATTTAATCGCTATGTAGCTTTGCTTTATTTTCTTTGAGAATAGCATCGTATATTTAGTAATTACGTATAACCTACTTTAATCTGGTACCTTAAATAAGATCCATAAACAAAAACAGATTCATAAATCCTTCCTGTCCATTGTGTCCTTTTCAGACTAAAACAAATAAAAGAATTATTACCATTGGCTTTAAATTCTAGCAACTTCTTAGGTCTATCAGAACCCTTATCACCTTCTTGATACACGCATGTGCATAACAAGTGTGTGTTATATTGATTCATTTCAATCCTCATTGTCAATATTTTCATGTTTTTCAGACCCGGCTTTTACGCTTAGAGAGGAAGTACAGCCCTCTTAAATATAGCTACTTTGTTTGATAAAAAGAAGAATAAAAATAGGAGATTCTGAATCAATTATAGAAGAGCTATCATTGAGCTGTCTACCATCAACCAACAAAAAGTCGAGGTTTGAGTAACATTAACCACACTGTTCAAAACTCTAACTGAAAATTTTACTCCCGTCCCATCTACACTATGGATTATGATGTGTTCTGATTGGTGCTAGGTGCTTTCCCCTTGGAAAATTCGCCGGGCATAATCCCCCCGTGGAAAATTCCCCTCGAAGACCCCGCCCCCTGTGAAAAATGCCCTCACATGTAAAATTTAGCAGCTAAAAAGAGGGTATGACAAATGAAAATAATGGAAAAAAGATGGAATTTGGGAATATTCTACCAATGTTCGAAAATATAGGCAAAATATGCGTTGTATATTACCCTATAGCATTTGTTTTTATATTTCTAATTTATTTTTATTCTTTTTTCGTGTTTCCGGGGTTCAGTTATCATAGCAGGGTAAGATAAAGCTTAACACAAGGGCCGTGGGTATTATAACAACCCCGAAGGCAGACTTATCAGACATTTCGAAGTGTTTGAACAAAACAGTTATCTCAAAATTTGATTCGATATCATAGGGCTAGAGGAGGGCCAGAGGGTAGAAAAGGAACCGAGAAAGAGGCTGACTATATTCCAGTAACTTTCGGCCTTTAAACATGATATTAAATTTCTAATTTAATGAGCTCTGTTCCAAATGACTATGATAGTCTCTTCCATTTGAAGTGGATGGGAAAAAAGCTTTTTGGTACTTTTCTGGACCTTTTTCAGGCGATATTTATGGGGTAAGCTATAACTTTTTTACTACACTTCTGCCCGGGGTCCCTCTGAACCTAAGGTTTCGTAACAGTTTCAGGTGAAAAAAAAAAAAAAAAAAAAAAAAAAAAAAAAAATCAGCCCTTTTTTGAGCCGCCTTTACCAGAGGATGGGCCAATGCTTTCTTTTTGAGCAAGAGAGTAATCCCTGAAAGTTTTATTTCACTGGCCTCGCAAGATGGTACATGCTTCCCTTTTTCCAGTATAGCATCTATCTGTAGAGAATTGACAGTTTGCATAATTTACGGCCATTTTCCCAGGAGCTCTGAGGGTTATGTCATCCTTGGATGCATGTTTATTGATGTTTTTAAGTATTCTGAACAAAATAGTCACTTCAAATCGTTGATCAGATGTCCTAAGGGGTTGCGGAAGGACTGGATATCGAAAAAGGTTCTTGGATGAAGGCTCGTCGCCCTCCGATCACTTTTGTGTTTTAAAAATAGGCATTAGAACTCTTAATTTCTGATCCAATGAGTATCCTGCGAAATTTTTATTACAACGAGAGGGGTTGGGGAGGGGCTGTCCTTTTTAAGAGTCAAAAGGGATCGGAGGGTAACTAGTCCAACCCCCCTCCCCCTACCACGTCCTCTTGCATCCCCAAATCCGATAGAAATTTTGAGAAAGTAATTTATTTCAAAGTACTCATATAACAAGGCTTTCGGGTTTGCAACAACCCCACAGGGCCTGAGGGGAAGGGTTCTAGGTGATTCCTTTTTGAGACTCGAAAGTGATGTAGTGCAATTAGCCGCCCCCCCCCCCTGAGGCACTCTTTCCCCCAAACGGATCTGATTGAAATTGTGAAATAACCATTTTCTAAAATTTTTAGACAAATATTGTTTTCAGCATTGTTGAAAAGTCCAGTAATTATTCCTTTGGGGATGTTGACCCTCCCACAACCCTCAGGGCAAGGGCTGTAAGTAAGGCAATTCGTCCATTGTTTACGTATAGTATATGTTATTGAGAAAGGTGGGCTTGTTTGACCTTTACTTTCCAAAAAGACGAAGGGTTTTCGGTTTAGCCTTTCAGAGGATTTTGAGAGGAGTGTGGAATTAAATCAAGACTTGTTATTTGCATACGGGATGTCAAAAAGGCTCTGCTCAAGAATGACTGAGTATATTGATTCGGAACTTTCAGAAAGTGATAAGGGAGATGATCAATTGGCCAAAAAGGCGATATTTCCACGCTACTATTGCTACCGCTACTACCACTAAAACTACTGCTTCTTTACCGAGAATAACCAAGGCTGAGGATATTGAAATGAACATTTGAGGAAACGTTGTGGGGAAAGTTGAAATAAATCAAAACATGTTATGTGTATACAGATTCCTTATACAGGCGTTTCGGCAGTATTTTTGGAATGGCTTACCGTATCAAGATAAAACTTCTGGTGCATCATGAGTGGGATGGTCAACTGACCAAAGGCCACATGTACCTGCTACTTCTGCTATTAATTCTGCTGCTACTACTGTTATTACTACTAGTAATGCAACACTATTACTGCTGTTACTGCTCCTACTACTGCCTATACTACTATGATTCAACTGCTACTAAGGCTACGCGTATAAAGGTGGAAATTTGACAGAATATAGAGCAGAAATTCGGACTAAATCAAAACACACTATGTGTATGCAGATTGTCAAAAGGTCATATCTCAAGAATAAATTTGGGTGCTGATATGGAGCTTTCAGAGAAAGCTTAAAGGGGACCAAAAGGTGATGGTGACAAGGCAATATGTCAAGAACTGCTTACATTATTAAGTTATACCTCCCATGGTTAGTTTTGGCGGATTTTGAACTAGCCAGAAGGCAGTATGTGTATACTATTGACGCTACTACTTCGATTACTGTAACTAATGACGCTAAGGGTATTATTGTGAAATTTTTAGGAAGCGTTTAGAGAGCTTTATGAAACGAAAAAAACTATATATATGATGGTTTTCGAAAGTGTATATAAGCAATATCATTGATAGTGCTCCTCTATCATAGCTAGCAATATCATTGAAACTTTTAAAGGAGCTCATTTCGATTGAAAATTAAAAGTTCTGGTGCCCTTTTTAAGAGTAAAAAATGATTGGAAGGCAAGATTTTCAAAAGGGTGAATGCTGTTAAAAATAGTTGAAAGCCTTCCTCCAACATAAAAGCTCACAAAAATTAATCTAAAAAAAACTTTCCATAAAATAAGTTTTTCTAAGAAAAGTAAAGAGCTATATTAAACCAAAATGAGTAGAAATTAAGTCAAATAAGCTTTCAAGCGTAAAACAACCACAAAGCACTATCAATAAATAAAACAAACCCATAACAAACAGAAATTACAATAATTAACCGAGTCAAACTAAAAACTACTTACTACTACTACTATCACTAACAACTCACCGCAGCACCAAGCCGCCTGAGAAAAATATGGGCAATGAAATGCACTTTTTTAGGATTCTGGCATCCTCCTCCCCCCCCCCCCCCGCTACACAATCACCCACCGTCAGCTTTTCATAATAGATTATGTTCAATTACACACTTTTCCTCGTTATTTTTGTTCGTCTTAATTCCCCTTTGGCTGCCCAATTTACGTCTGGTGAGAATTTTCTTGGGGGGGGGGGGGGTCCATGGAGCGATGACGCCGGACCCTGTTCTCATTGACACCACAAACCTGTCTGTATTCATTTGTGTTTAGTTTAAAAAAGTACTACTCGCGATAATATGAAAGCTGACCAATCATGACGTAGCTGCTAGTAGACATTTGATGTTAACCAAGAAGTGGCTATCTTAATTATAAAGATAGTTTCAAGTTGAAAAGGTAGAAGTATTTTTGTAAAAATTATTCGAGATTTGCTATTAATTATTTTTTATTACAGTTTCATTCTTTGGCCAGTTTTCTGTTCAGAAATCCGGTGCATGATGGAAGCGACATGTATGGAACCACTTTGTCTCGAACTGATGATGCATCGAAACGACAAGGAAGATATGAATTGTACAGTTCTTTGGTTGATTTCTTCCCCGATTATATGACACAACCTAAAGCGAACCTTGTTGACCTCATACCCTTGGATAATCTGTGATTTAAATTGTGATGTCAGCTACCGAGACTCTCAATGACATGCTTAAATGATGAATAGATGGACAACAGCTTTTAACGGATAGTTGATCTTATTTTCTGCTTTGTTTTTCTTGTTTGCCTGCAAATAAGCTAGCTACTGTCTAAAATAAAATCACAAAGAAAAACCAGAAACAGTGTTAATTTTTCCAAACATTAAAAACATTTAATACTCAACGAAAGAATTACTGTGGTTTCCTTTTCTGTTTGGAGTGATTTCAAATATTACTGGTATATTCTTCGAGCATAAATATTATGTGTAGGACTAAAAATACTGAAAAAGTATGACTAGACAATGGAAAAAAAAATTCAGAAATCCCTTGAGGAATAAAAATTCACTAAAATTATGTATAAATCACTCCACATATTACTTTCATTAGGCATTTTATTGGGAGATAAAGAGCAAAAGAGCGGCTCTGTTTAACATTTATGTTGTTCCAACATTTGACATTTAAGTCGTACGGACTGGCGCAAATTTTGTATGTAAAGCTATTGTATGGACCTGTCTTTATTGACAGGTCCATAATATGGACCATAATATTGACATTATTTTGACAGGTCCATAATATGCGTCGAATGTGTAAATAACTTGAGTTAAATCTCCCTGAAGAGTTCCGAATTTTCTTTTGTGGTCGGATCTTATCAAAAGCAAAAAAGACATGAGCCACTTTTCAAGTTAAAAAAAGCATTAGCCCTTAAACACTAGATTCTCACCCATGCTCTTCATTCTATTTTCTGGCTTTATTTCAGGTTTATTATTGTCTATTATCCGTCAAGGTCTTTGTTAAGAAAATCAACGGATTTTCTCTTAGTTTTCTAGTTTCTGTGGAATGACTTCGGTAAATATGTACCCAAAAAATTAATCTTTCATGTTTATTTTTTATGGATATAATTTTTTGTCAAATATTTATTGTTTGGGTAATCAATCTTTTAACCTTCTGTTTTCTGGCATTTTTTGCTTATTTGAATTACGAGTTGTGTATTCCCTAGTGTATGTTGAACATTTTTTTTTTCTTCGGGGTTTAACTCCGATGTTGTTCTTTCTTCTTTTTGTGTGCGTGTGTGTGTGTGTGTGTGTGTGTGTGTGTGCACGTTCTGGGTATTTTCTTTGTTTAAGAATGCCAATATGTATGTATTGTGTGTTAGAATACAATTGTCCCCAAAAAGCAGTTTTGGTGTTTTTTACACTCATGAGTAGGTGAAATGAATAGAGCAAAGCTAGCTTATTAGGATAAGTCTAAAAGGATTCTCTAACAGTGAAGAAAGAACCTTGACTATGGTCAACATAATAACATGTATTCCAATCTGAGCTAAAGGTTATACTCAAGTAAAAGTATGGTTTTGACCGGGCATTTGAGCAACAGAAATATTTTCGCCACCAATCTGTTAAGAAAAATTCGCTGAAAAATATATACACAATTTTCAGAAATCGCCCTTGCAGAAATACCCCTTTTTTCAGGGAAGAGAGGGGTAAGGAGAGGGAGAAATCTTGAATTTAAATTTCTGCGATATTTTCTGGATCGAAAAGTCATTTGCTATTAATTCAAGTCCTGAAGACCGAAAATGAATTTGGAAAATGGTATTTGAAAGTACCATCACTTGGCACCCTATTTCCACACTAAGCGAGATTAGAGAAGGTGAAAAATCAGAAGCTTAATTTGTGCAGTATCTAGTGGATTAAAATGTCTTCTTTTTAATTTATGTCTTAGGAGACCAAAAATGACATCAGAATTGAGAAATTCCGTCGTTTAGTATCCCGTTTTCTCCCTAAGTGAGGTCAGAGGGGGATGAAAGCACCTTTTTTTGCTGTTGTCCTACTTTTTATTTTATCGGTGCTTCATAGCGATTTCGCGCCCTTCTCAATTGAAATAGGGACTAATATTGGGTCGATCGTTTAGTCTTAACCTGACTTCAGAGGGGAGGGGGGGGGGTAATTCTACTTACAACGATATTTTTGGCTGAAAGTTTCTTTTTTTTTCAGGGCTAAAGAGTGCAAATCGGAGCTGAAGATTTTCTTCAAATCCTGTTTAAGGTTCGTCTTGACTCTCCCATTTATATTTTCACCCTCACCCTTTACTGCTGGAGGGTGCGATGAGAACATCTTAAGATTGCCATTCTAACTTCGTTCCTGGATTTGATAAATGCTATTATTATTGTAAAAAAAAACATGAAAAGTAAAAACTAATGCACAAAACAGCAAACAGGAACACTTCAATCACATTTTTGTTTGGGATCAAATCAAGGATCAAAATTTCGTTTTGATTAAAAACCTATTGAATAAAACACAGAATTTGGTTTAATCAAATTGGTGTTCAAGATCATAATTGTCCAAAAGAAAGTTGAGGCAGCTTGTTCCATGGTGCTGGCAACAAGCAATAGTGCAGTCACTCTGTTCTCAAGTGTATCGAAGGCTATCACATTTACCTTTATAGCTGCAGTGAATCAGTTTGAGAAGACTTTCAGGAGCAGGCGGTATATCAGTCATAATGGGTATATAACCGTATGACGAAAGTTTGCAGATACTAGATACTGCAGATGAAAGTTTGCAGCTCTGTCTTCAGATACTAGGGGTCTCGCTGAGCGCCACCATGTCATCATTTGAAAAATAAACCAGCAAGTAGTGGTACTTTGTACCAGCTGGTGTGGGTGGTAAGTTTTCGAGATGGGTACTTTTTATAAAACAGACGCTATCGGAGTTCAAGTAAGGACTTGTCGGATATAGCTCTGTACAAGCATGGAAAAACCTTCTCACCCACTGCAATCAGTTCTTCCATGTTTACTGAAGAACAGTAAAACATCTGACTGGCTTTAAAAAACCTGGCATCAGCTTTGGCGTTCAGTACTCAAGCTTTGCTAACAACGTGCAATCACGAAGTATTGTCACATCCTGAATAGGCGTGGACGAACAACATTGACTTTGTAAACGACCTTTCAGTTCAGACATCATTCCAGAAATTAAGATTCGGGATTTTCCCTAATTGTTCCTTCTTTTGCCTTAAAAAGAGGAATTTCTGCACGGGCGATTTCGAGTGATTCTGGATGTGTTATAAACCAATTTTTTCTGAAACTTTTGATATTCATTTGTGTGCGAATACTGCAAAAAATAATATTCCGATTTTTCATAACCCTCTGACCTCTCTTAGGGTGGAAATGGGAGCAGGGATAAGAATTGATAGAATTTTTTGATTCAGATGTCATTTTTGGTCTCCCCGGACTTGATTAAATAGGAAACAATCTTTGAAACTTGAAAACATTTCAGAAATTTTCATTCGTGGTCCTCCCCGCCCCCTTTTTTCTTCTCTAATCCCTGAAAAGGGGGTATTTCTGTACGGGAGATTTCGAGAGATTCTTGATATGCTATGGCTGTGACTGTGTCTGTGGGTTTGTGTCTAAATTTGGGAAAAAATCGTGCTCATTTCTCTCTGAATTTGGTTAAATACCCCTGCTAACCTATCTCAACATATTGCCACGGTAGCGTCAATTAGCATGGACTAACTTGTTCTACATTTTAAAGTTAAGCTGGGAGGTGTTAGAGGAATTTTTTGACTGAGGGGGACTGAAATCTAACACTCAGTCAAAGAAATGAAGCATTTTCGTTAAACGGTCTCAATTATATCTCTTAATGTAGGTTAAATTTACCTCTAACAAAATTTTGTATAATTTGAAGAAGAATATTATTCAAATGTGCGCTTGTTAACCAGGAGTGCATATATTTGCCTCAAAGAAACGAGGCATTCTTATTAAAACCTCGGGAGGTGTTAAGAGAATTTTTCTCTGACGGAGAGGGGGGCTGAAATCTAACACTCAGTCAAGAAAATAAGGTGGGGAAGATTGTGTGGGTGCTGGCCGTCGTTGCGATAATTAAAATAACCATGTAAAGCTCTTTTAAAAGATAGATGAATTATTTATTTAAGAAAAATCCTCGCTTTTTAATGAGCACCAAGTAAAGAAAAAACCACAAGAAATAAGAGAACAGAGTCTCTCAGACCCCGTAAAACTCTTTTAAAATATACAAGAAATATTTATTTAACAAAAATCCTCACTTTTTAATGAGCGGTAAGTAAAGAAAAAACCACAGGGACTCAGAGAAGAGGGTCTCTCAAACCTCATAAGACCCTTTTAAAGATACAAGAATTATTTACTTAACAAAAATCCTCGCTTTTTATTGAGCGTTAAGTAAAGAAAAAACCGCACAGAATAAGACAACAGAGTCTCTCAAACCCCGTAAAGTTCTTTCAAACGATACAAGAAAAATCCTCGCATTTTACTGAGCACTAAGTAAAGAAAAACCCACACGGAATCAGAGAATAGAGTCTCTCAAACCCCGTAAAGCATGTGGTTTTGTTCGTTCAAGATTGTCTCTAATATATGTATAAAATTCTGTGTAGTGAAGAGGAAAAGAAAGACTTTTTGATCATATATGAAGTTTCACCATATTCTAGCCAGGTGTGCATGATACTTTCGCTTTTATTCCATCTCTGATAGCACATCCAAGTTCCAGTAGAGTAATAGACTCTATTACTAGTAAATGTGCTAAGAACAACCCCCCATATTATCTGATCCTAATGCAGACATTTTTCGAATCTTAATGCAGACAAAAATCTTTGGAATATAAAGTTTCCCTGAGAAAAACACTGTGAAAGAAAATGAAATCTAAAAAAAATGCCTTGAAAAAAATCACCTTGAAACAAAAGGAAATCCCGAAGAAAAAAAACCCTTGAATGAAAAGAAAATACACCTTGAAAGAAAATGAAATCCCGAAGAAAAAAATCTCTTAAAGTATTATGTAACACCCGCATGTGTATCGGCATTGCGGAACTCCCTACGTGTGCGCTACCATTGCGTAATATCTCACGTGTGCGCCACTATTACGCAACACCCACGTGTGAACAGTCATTTAATAACCCCACATTTGCACTGTCTTTGCATAACACCCCATGTGTGCGCTTCCATTGCGTAACATCCACGCGTGCACCATCATTACGTAAAACCTGCATTTGTTCTCCTCAGTTACAAGCGGGGATTCCCCGTTCGACTAGCGGACTCTAACAAACTCTATTATGTTACAACCAAAAGTAAAAAAAAACCTATTATATAACATTTGCATACTTAAGCATTTCCCATTACGTAACAACCAAAAGAATCCTGAAGTTTTTCCCTACACCCTTAGGTTTTTAAGTAATTCACACGTGCATCGTTTAGACAACATTTCCTATGACGTAGGTGTACTATACCATCACACGTGCTCTATAGCGTAAGACCCAGGTGCGCGTATTAACATCTTGAGGGACTAGTAGCTCCAATTGCACACCCCCTATGTATGCGCTTGGATCCAAAAAGGCATCACTACTGAGGTCAAGACGGGTCCATATCCAGATAGTCAAGGTGCATGGGGTATATAATATTTTTTCTCCACATTGTTGGGGGGCAACTGCCCCCCTTGTCCCCAAACGACGCCTCTGATTCAAATTTCATGTTTTGGGTGCCCCGTGGCACTTTATGATAGCGTTATGAAGTCAAATTTATAAAAAGAGATTAGATATAAAAATTAGCTTTTAAATGAGCCCTTAAATTGCTATCAATGATGTTCTATCGCCACGCTAGTGGTAATGAAAAAGAAAAAGGACATCATTTCTACTATTACTGCTACTGCACTAGTCATAACAACTCACTGCAGCACTAAGCCTCCTGAGGCCAACACGGCTACGCACACTCCTATTCTACCCTAATCTATTTAAAGCCTCTCTATTTACATCCTCCCAAGATACTCCAGTTTCCCTTAAATCTCTCCTTACGGCGTCCGTCCACCAGAGTCGGTTTGGGGGGGGGGAGACCGAGGGGGCACTTTTCCCGGGTGCAGAAATTTGATGGGTGCAAAATTTCAAATAAATAATCTAACAGTTATAATCACTTTGTTATTTTTTCTTTTGATTTTATTTCTATTGAAATAAAGTAGAGAGCTTAGTTGGTAAATTTTTGTTAATGAATGAAAATTAGGTTAAAATTTGGCCTCAACAATTTTTGGGAGACATTGAGGGGGACTAATCAAGGTTTTGAGTAAGAGAGACTACAACCGCCACTGCCTTCCATTCCGTTTGGGGACTACTCATGCATAAAAAGTGATTTTCCTTCTTCTTCAAGGTGGGGGGGGGGCTCCAAATATCCTCTGTAGGGTTTTTTTCAATGGCAATTCCAATAGTGTACTCTTCATTTCGATCCGATGCCATATTGGAAGGGCTTTAAGCTGCTTTTCGTAATTCATGTAAGTTTGTTTTCAAAATAACATTTAGCCAACTGTTAAGATTAGTACTTACTTATATACCTATCATACTCATAAAATTTGCTGTGTTTGATATGAGAAAATCCGGTTTGTTTTTCTGCAACTGGTTATAATTAGCTTAGTCTTAGTGAGAAAAACTACGGTGCAGGTATATTTTAATTAAATATTTAATATAAAGAGGTGATTAGGTTAGGTATTTAATATATTACATTCTGAGCGGCCTGCTTTCCATAATTCTTTGTTGTAGTTTCCATAATTTTGTTGCTAGTCTTATAGTTTCATCATATTTTGGTATATTTCATTATGATTAACCTAACTTCAGTTCTTGCTTGTGTTCGGGATAATACACAAGTACCTTAATTTTTACCGAAATAATAGTTACCTTTCCTGAATATGCTCAAATGACAATTTTTTCTCACTAAAACGCACTTCTAAACTTTTGGCCGTGGTTTGCTCTTTACGAAGTTGCACCTACTGCTGTAACCAGTAACAGGTTTAAGAGCGTTGTCAGGATTCCATAACCCTAATGATGATCTTGAACTTGATTCACTTGAGTCCTAGCAGTGAATCATTTTCTTTTTGTAAGAACCCTTCCAGGAACCTTAGTAGACATGTATTTACTGACATGTTTTAACAGTCTTGGTTGTAAAACACCGAATAGGTTATCTTTGTGGAGATAGGCGCCAAACCAGTGCTTTATGACGCATTCAAGAAACTTCAGACATTTTGATTATAAACATAGCATCAGTCAACACAACAGAGTGTTGAACAGAGTTCACACTCTTTATCGTAATAAGTAGAAATTGGCATTGGGTTTCTTTCTTTTTGCGATTCGTCTCATTATCAAGGAAATTTTGATAAAACACTTACTTTCTATATGTTGATGGTGTTTTGTTCTTTAATTTTAGAAGCAAGGCAATTTTTTTCAAGGAATATTCGTGGAATGACGAATTGCCCATTTTATACGTCAATAAAGTTTTCCTAAATATACGGTGGAGTGCATGATCTATGATAATGCAGACCTATAGGTTAGATAAATTTTCGGTACTTGGGCATTATATGGTCATTTCTAAAAAGTCAAGTTTGGTTAATGCTAATGAAATAAAATAAAATAGGATGAATATATAATCGCTTATAAACAAATTTGGGCTATTCATTTGCACACTAGGGGGTGGGGGTTAACGAATTGCATATATTAAATACGTAACCTAACCTAGGTACCTTCCCCCCCCCTAAACTCCCAAAAAACAACAGTTTAAATATCGTATATGCAATGAAAACCACGCTATGCATTCCATTGCTTTACAGCGGTGTCTGTCAAAAACGGGTTTTTCGTGACTGGTTTCCTTGTAACTGCCCATACAATGCCCAAGTACCAAATTTTCAAAACAAGTTACGTTTAAGCAAAGTGATAAAAATTAGCTGGGGAGCTATCGTGTTCAGTGGGTACGTCACGTCAAAGAGAGGTGCTACCCAGTGGGAGGAGTAAACATAACCCTCATCATGGTTTTCAAGGGCCAAAGAGAATGCATGGACGCGGTACAGGCCCGATACTCTTTTGAAGATTACTTTCCATGGTTGAATTCGTGGTTCATGTCTCTCCTCTTAGTATCCTCGAATCGGCTCGAAACTATTCCAATTTGAACCAATCTCAGGAAGGCTCAAATCATAAAAACCCTGCAAAATGTAACTGTCATAAATTTAAGTTTATTTCGTTGGATTATAATTTCTACTGCGTTCTGTTTATATCTAAAAAACAGAATAGCTCTTGAAGCAGTTTATCGTAAAAATTGCAAATGACAAAAGCAACTGAACTGATGACTGAGAATATGTTAGCCAAAAGGTTTTATAAGTATTTTAAAACTGTGCAACAAATTAGTCATTTTCGAGACATCTTAAATTTATGGATTTCTTTCTTTTTCTTAAAGATAACATTTTTGGAAAATTTGTAAACCCCAGGTTTATTTTCATTGCATTGTATTTTCTTTTCATTGTATAAAATAAAAAAAAATATTAAGGCAGAAAGTTTGAACTCTAGTATAGAGCTTGCCTTAAAGCTTCAAATATTACAAGAATTTTTTTTTGATCCGACTTTACTGACTTTTCAGCAGTAAAAAATAATTGTCTTTTAACATTTATGTCAAATATCCAAGCTCTATGAAATATGGACACAAAACTGAGAAGAAATTTATATCAGAAACAGGAAACCCCGATTTTCAAAGGTGTTCTTAAGCACAAATTGTTTTTATTGGATCAACATGAGTTACATATTTATAGCCAGAATAAAATGTCCAGAAAAGTTCTCAAGAGTTCTTTTGAAGTTTGAAGCTTCTTCTTTCACCACATTAACTATGGATTTATGTAGAAAAAAACGAAAAGATATAAAAAATTTTTTTTCCAGTCAATATTTTATAAATATTATTCATTCCATGTTATGTATGTCAATAAAAAACGAACAGAATTTTTTTTTTTTTATTCCACGAAAAAGTTTTCAAAGAAATGTAGTGAGCTCCATTAAGCCAAAAACGAGCAGAAATAAAGTCAAATAATCTTCCAAGATTAAAATTATTACAAATCACTGTCAATAAATAAATGTAGCCTAACTCAAAACGAACGGAAATTATAATAAATAGCCGAGTCAAACTGAAAACGAGGAAAAATAAACTTGAACAGGGCTGATGACCCCCATGCCTTCTCAAGACCAGAATATAATTTGCACTTGACTGAATACAAAATGCATTTTAAATGTTTTCACTTTTTTTTACTAATTCAAATTAAACTGACAACCCATGGCCATTTATTGTTTTTTTTTTTTTTTTCAGTAAAGTGCAAATTATGTTCTGGTCTTGAGAAGGCATCGGAATTACCAGCTCTACTCAGGGGCGAATCTCTTTGGCATTTTTATTGGGGGCAAGAGGGGTCTATATCTGGATAGTCAAGGGGCATGGGATATATAATGATTTTTCTCCGCATTAATGGGGGGGGGGTAAACAGCCTTCCCTTGCCCCCATTCCCCCAAACGACACCCCTGGCCCTGCTCATGTTAATTTTTGCTCGTTTTGAGTTTGACGTGGCTATTTATTGTAATTTCTGTTCGTTTTGAGTTTCATTTATTTATTGATAGTAATTTGTGGTAGTTTTACGCTTGGAAGATTATTTGACTTTATTTCTGGTCGGTTTTGCTTTAATGGAGCTCTATAGTTTTCTTTGAAAACCTTGTTTTGTGGAAAACATTTTTTAAAGTTAATACCTCACTGGGCTAGCAACACGACAGGATATTTTTAATCTATTCTGTCTACCTACATGATTCACCTGACTTTTATTTATGAATTGTCAAACTTATTTGTCTACGAACAATCATTTTCATTAGTCAAAAGTACCTTAGTTTTCGAACAGGAATACTTGATTTAAAAGCACCGAGACAACTTCCAAATGCCTTTTTTTTTTTTTATTAACTAAGAAAAGGGAGTTTTTTTTTTTTTTTTTTTTTTTAAGAAAGGATAGAGCCAACCTAACCGGAAACGAGCTAAAATAAAGCCATAGAAGAATACAAACTTGAAACAAACGGAAGTACTATGAATCAAACAGTTTATGGTAGCTGTAAGTAAGGAGCGACCTGGCTCAATAGTAACCGAAACTCTAAAAAACAGAATTTGATACCAATAGATACATCCAAAGAATCATATTTTTATGCTAATTTTAAATATTTAAGTTTTGTCAAGTTTAGTCTTACCCATCAAAGTATACGATCCTGATAAAATTTTCCTTATTTTCAAAAAAAGGGGAAACAACCCCTAAATGTGATAGAATCTTAATGGAACTCAAACCATCAGATTTAGCGCAACAGAAAACCCTATTGTAGAAGTTTCAAGCTCTTATCGGCACACATCTGAAATTTTGTACTTTTTTCAAGAAGAAAGATCACGGATGCGTGTTTATTTTTTTTATTTTTATTTATTATTTTTTCCCCAGGGGTGATCGTGCCGATCCAATAGTCCTAGAGTATTGTGAGAGGACGCAGTCGAGCGGAAATTAAAAGTTCCAGTGCCCTTTTTCAGTGACCAAAAAAATTGGAGGGTGACTTGGCACCCTCCCACGCTCATTTTTTTCCTGAAGGCACCCAATCAAAATTTTGAGATAGCCATTTTGTTCAGCATAGTCAAAAATTTAATAAATATGTCTTTGAGGATAACTTAATCCCCCACAGTTCCTGGGGGAAGGGCTGCAAGTTATAAACTTTGCCCATTGTTTACATAAAGTATTGGTTATCGGGAAGTATACAGACGTTTTCAGGAGGGATTTTTTATGGGGGGGGGGGGGGTTGGGAGGAGAGGGTTACGTGGGATGATCTTTCCATGGAGGATGTTTCCTTGGGGGAAGGGACATTTCTATGAAGGGGGTGCCAGATTTACCAGCATTATTTTAAAAAAAGATCAGAAATTAAATAAAAAAAACAAGTTTTTTTTAAACTGAAACTAAGGAGCAACATTAAAACTTAAAACGAACAGAAATTATTACGTATATGAGGGGGTTCGCCTCCTAGTCAATACCTCGCTCTTTACGCTAAAGTTTTTTCAGTACTTTCAAAAGATCTATCTATTCAAATTAAAAGGCCTTTGTGATTCAGGGATTTGTGATTCAAACAAAATTCGAATTTTAGCGTAAAGAGCGAGGCATTGACTAGGGGCCGAATCCCGTCATATACGTAATAATTTCTGTTCGTTTTAAGTTTTATTGTTGTTCCTTAATTTCAGTTGAAAAAACTTATTTTTTTTATTTAATCAGTTGATGAAACGCACAGTTGACCTTAACTTTCGACTAATAAAAACTTTCGACTAATAAAATAGGCACTAGTCCTCTCAATTTCCAATACAATGAGCCCCTTTTGAAGCTTATACGACAAAATATTCTATAAAAACCTCATATGCCTAAATGGCATAACTAACGACGCTTGTCCTGACGGCTATGTGAGAAGGGCTATCATCCCCAAAGACATAATTTCCAGACCTATGAGCTACGGTAAACAAAATGGTCATATCAAAAATTGATCGGAAATGTTTGGGGAAATGTTGGGTCTGGGGCGGGAGTAATTCTCCCTCCGATTACTTTCGACTATTAAAAAGGACAATAACCCTCTCAATTTCCAATCCAATGACCCCTTTTTGAGGTTTTTGCGACAACGCTTTCTATAAAAACATTATATGCCCTGATATTATATGCGATCTTAGCCCTGAGGGCTTTGGGGGGGGAGGCTGTCATACTCAAAAACATAATTTCCGGACCCTTCAACTACGTTCAACAAAATGGCTATATCAAAATGTTGATCGAAAGTGTTTTTTTGGAAAAGATGGGGGGGCATTCGCTCTCTGATCACTTTTGACTATTAATAGGGCACTAGCCATCTCAATTTCCAATCAAATGGGCCCTTTTTGAAGCTTCTACGACAAAACATTCTATAAAAACCTTATATGCCCCAAGGGCATAACTTAAGACGCTTGTCCGTAGGGCTATGGGGGGAGGGTTGTCATTCCCAAAGACAAAATTTCCAGACCTTTCAACTACGTTGAACCAAATGGCCATATCAAATATTGATCGGAAATGTTTGGGGAAATGATGGGCATGGGACGGGGATAATTATCCCTCCGATTAGTTTCCACTATTAAAAAGGATAATAGCCCTCTCAATTTCCAATCCAATGACCCCTTTTTGAGGTTTTTGCGATAACGCTTTCTATATAAACATTGTATGCCCTGATATTATATGCGATCTTAGCCCTGAGGGCTTTGGGGGGGGGGCTGTCATACTCAAAAACATAATTTCCGGACCCTTCAACTGGCCTACGTTCAACAAAATGGCTATATCAAAATGTTGATCGGAAGTGTTTGGGGAAATGATGGGGGGGGGCATTCGCTCTCTGATCACTTTTGAGTATTAATAGGGCACTAGCCATCTCAATTTCCTATTGAATGAGCCCTTTTTGAAGTTTCTACGACAACACATTCTATAAAAACCTTATGTGCCCCCAGGGCATAACTTACAATCTTTATCCTAGGGGCTGTGGGGGGGGGGATTTCACACTCAAACACATAATTTCCGGACCCTTCAACTATGTTTAACAAAATGGCTGTATCAAAACGTTGATCGAAAGTGTTTGGGGAAAGGAGTGGCGTGAGGGGCATTCACCCTTCAATCGCTTTTGACTATTAATAAGGGCACTAGCCCTCTAAATTCCCAATCAAATAAGCTTTTTTTGAAGTTTTTACGACAACTCTTTCTATAAATACCTTATATGCCCCCAGGGCATAAATTACAACCTTCACCCTGGGGGCTCTGAGGGATTTTTCATCCTCAAAGACATAATTTCTGGACCTTTGAACTACGTTGAACAAAATGGCTATCCCAAAATTTTGATTGAATGTGTTCGGGAAAATGGTGGGCGTGAGAGAGGGTTAGTTGTCCTCAAATCACTTGTAACTATTAAAAGGGGCACTAGCCCTTTCAATTTCCAATCGAATGAGCCCTTTTTGAAGTTTCTACGACAACACTTTCTATAAAAACCTTATATGCACCCATGGCATAACTTACAACCCTTGCCCTGAGGGTTGTGGGGGGAGAGGGGGTTGTCATCCCCAAAGACCTAATTTCCAAATTTTTAAACTACGTTGAACAAAATGGTTATTTCAAAATTTTTATTGGATTTGTTTGGGGAAATGGTGGGCGTGAGAGGGGGGTTTGTTGTATTTCAATCCCTTTTTACTATTAAAAAGAGCACTAGATCTCTCAATTTCCAGTCGAATGAGCCCTTTTTGAAGTTTCTACGACAACGATTTCTATAAAAACCTTATATGCCCCAAGGGCATAACTTACGTCCTCTGCACTGAGGGGTGTTGGGGGGGTATAATCCTCAAAGCCTGAATTTCCGAAACTTTCAACTGCGTTGGACAAAATTGATATCTCAAAATTTTGATTGCATGTGTTTCGGGAAATGGTGGGCGTGAGAGGGGGGTTAGTTGCCCTCCAATCACTTTCAACTATTAAAAAGGGCACTATCCATTTCAATTTCCAAGTGAATGAGCCCTTTTTTGAAGTTTTTACGACAACGCTTTCAATAAAAACTCTTTATGCCCTAAGGGCATAACTTACAACCCTTTTCCTGCGGGATGTTGGGTTTGTCATCCTCAAAGACATAATATCCGGAACTTTCAACTACGTTGAACAAAATGGCTGTCTCAAAATTATGGTTGGATGTGTTTGGAGAAATGGTGGGCGTGAGAAGGGGGTTAGCTGCCCTCCAATCACTTTTTCTATTAAAAAGGACACTAGCCCTTTCAATTTCCAATCAAATTAGTCCTTTTTTAAGCTTCTACGACAACGCTTTCTATAAAAACCTTATATGTCCCCAGGGCATAACTTACAACCCTTGCTCAGAAGGCTCTGAGGGGGTTATCATCCCCAAAGGCCTAATTTCCGAAACTTTCAACTGCGTGTAACAAAATGGATATTTCAAAATTTTGATTGCAGGCGTTTGGGGACATGGTGGGCGTGAGAGGGGGATTAGTTGCCCTCCAATCATTTTCGACTATTAAAAAGGGCACTAGGCATTTCAATTTCCAATTGAATGAGCCCTTTTGGAAGTTTTTACGAAAATGATTTCTATAAAAACCTTATATGCCCCCAGGGCATAACTTACAACACTCGATCTGAGGGCTCCGGGGGATTTGTCATCCTCAATGACCTTATTTTCAGATCTTTCAACTACGTTGAACAAAATTTATATCGTAAAATTTTGATTGGATGTGCTTTCGGAAATGGTGGGCGTGAGAGAGGGGTTCGTTGCCCTCCAATCAATTTCGACTACTAAAAAGGGCACTAGCCATTTGAATTTCCAATTGAATGAGCCCTTTTTTAAGTTTATACGACAATGCTTTCTATAAAAACTTTATATGCCCCCAGGGCATAACTTACAACACTCACCCTGAGGGCTCCGGGGGATTTGTCATCTTCAATGACCTTATTTTCAGAACTTTCAACTACGTTGAACAAAATTTATGTCTTAAAATTTTGATTGGATGTGCTTTGGGAAATGGTGGGCGTGAGAGGGGGGCTAGTTGCCCTCCAATCACTTTCGACTACTAAAAAGGGCACTAGCCCTTTCAACCTTCAATTGAATGAGCCCTTTTTGAAGTTTCTACGACAACACTTTCAATAAAAACCTTATATGCCCCCAGGGCATAAATTACGGCCCTTGCCCTAAGGGTTGTGGAGGGGGTGTCCTCCTCAAAAACTTAATTTCAATCTGGAAATCAACGTTGTTGAACAAAATGGCTATCTCAAAATTTCGATTGGACGTACTTAGGGAAATGGCGGGCGTGGAAGTGGTGTTAGTTGCCTTCCAATCACTTTCGACTATTAAAAAGAGCACAAGCAACTCCAATTGCCAGTTGAATGAGCCTTTTTCGAAGTTTCTACAGCAACTTCTTCGATAGGAAGTGCCCTGGTCTAAAACCAAAAAAAAAAAATAATACATTGTGCCAACATCGTTCTTTACTTAGGCAGCGCTATTGCGCTGCCTGTGATTCCACCATCAGCAAGTTCCAAATGGGGAAGGCGTCAGAACATCGACACGTCAGGACATTGACAGTCATAACATCGTCACGTCAGGACACAGACAGCTACAATCGTTACGCGTCAGAATGTTGACACTCATAACATCGACACGTCAGTTCATCGACAGTCACAATCGCTACCCGTCAGAATGTTGACAGTCATAACATCGACACGTCATAACATCAAAATTTTTTTCATAGCGAAAATCCGTCTGAACCACTAACCGTCAGAACGTCGACAGTCCTAACATCGACACGTCATAACGTCTAAAATTTTTCGTAACATCTAAAATTTTAAAACTTTAGTTTTTTTGGGGTTTTAGGGGGGAAGGTACCTAGGTAAGGTTACGTATTTAATATATGCCATTCTTTATCCCCATCCCCCTGATGTGCAAATATATAGCCTCATAACATTGACACTTCATAGCATCTATAATTGTTTTAGATGTTATGATGTGTTGATGTTATGACTGTCGACGTTCTGACGGGTAGCGATTGTGACTGTCGATGAACTGACGTGTCGATGTTATAACTGTCGATGTCCTGACGTGTCGATATTCTGACGGATTTTCCTTGTCAACGAAATGACGTTTAGTGCTTGTGATGGTTAGATGAAATGGTAGCACCCCCTTTTTAGAGTGACGTTTAATGACTCATTTGAAAGATATTGCTCATACCTACGTGAATTTTATCAATTCTACCATCCGTAAGTATGATATAGCACTAAAAACAGGGGCGTAATTTTGTCAAAACCCTGTGGGGGGGGGACAAAGGTGGACCAAACTTTCCCAGATCAAGTGGAAAAGCAGTGAGAAATAAAAAAAAGGCTTATAGTACCATAAATGCAAAGAATTACTAAAGAAAAGTGGTCCATTTCTCTGAATTATGCAGGCTTATCTTAGTTTTGAAAAGATTTTTGAAAAAACTAAATTTCATCCGGGGGGACTGGGGTCTGGGGGTCAAACTGGGGTCCGAAGGGGACAGTTGCCCTCTACCCCATAATAGATTACGCCCTGACAAAAAACAACACTTTTGGTGTCACTTCTTAAGTAGATAATGCAAATATTGCAAACATATAAATAAAATCTGCAAACGAATACATCGAAATGATTTTACATCGATCTTTTATGTAATTATCTTAACTGTTAGTTACTATGTGCCGTGTTTTGTTCTTTACTAGGTTTTCAGCTACCAAGTGAAACTAGCATAGGCCCAAAATATAATGAACCGTATCGGTCCTTTATGTGACTTTTTTTATATCTCAAACTGTATATTCTTTCGTAATATACAAGTGTTGGTGGCTCAGTCAGTAGAGGGTAGGTGTTTTAATCCCCAGGTGTCGAGTTTAAACCTCATCCGGGGAAACTTTTTTCTGTTAATTATAAATGGATGTTGCTGGTTTCTAAGAAAGTAATAAAGTTTTATTACAAACTTTTAGTCTCCTAGTAATATTCAGTTATTATAAGCTTTACTATTCGTTCTTTACTTTAACTAGTTGCGGAAAAAAGAAAAATCAAAATACAGTAATGAAATGGTACTTGTTCATTATTCGGGACACCCTCGAAAATTAAGTTGTGTTCTTTACTGTTGCTACTGAAGAACGGTCAACAGTCTCTGACGGTTGAATGGTGAGCATAGCTTGTACATGAAAATCCAATTGTTTTGTAAAAAGTGATTTACTTTTTACAAAAGTAAATAACTAGTGATTTACGGACTAGTTGCGCTCCAATTTTTGTAAATCACTAGAATGGAGGACTAGTTGCCCTCCAATTTTGTTCATTACTTAAAAACGACACTATAGTTTTTAATTTCCGTTCGAATGAGCCTTTTCGCGACATTCTAGGACCACCGGGTCGATACGATCACCCCCGGGAAAAAGAAAAAACAAACAAACACGCATCCCTGGTCTTTCTTCTGGCAAAAAAATACAAAATTCCACATTTTTACAGATAGGAGCTTGAGACCTCTACAGTCAGGTTCTACGATACACTGAATCTGATGGTGCAAATTTCATTAAGATTCTATGACTTTTAGGTGGTGTCTCCCCCTTTTTCAAAAATAAGGCAAATGTTTTGAGGCTCTTAACTTTTGATGGGTAAAACTAAAGTTGATGAAACTTAAATAAATAGGGAGGGGTCACCATTTCTGATTGCACATCCATATATGAGCATTGAACACATTTAATGTCCTTGGTAAAAACTTGGGACGAGATTTAGTGTCCTTGCTAAAAACATGGGATGAGATTTAATGTCCTTGGTAAAAGTGTTATATCTAGACCAATCAGATGCTTAGGATCCGTGGACGAACAAGACCACACCTCATTCTAGACCTGTTTGATGGTTATATGGTTTGTTGGTTTTATGGTTATATTTAGACCACGGCGCCGCGCCGATGAGGGAAGACCGGCGGCGGCGGGGCCAAAAACGGCACACCGCGCCGCCGGTAAGGTGTCGGCGGCACGCCGCCGGGAAGATGTCGGTGGTGCGCCGCCGGCGTGATCAATGTTGACCGCAAACATTAATGTTTTCATCAGTCTTTCTCAAATCACAGCTTAAATTTACAACAGATTCGAACCTATTCATGAGTTCAAAAATTCAGAAGTCGCTGGCTGGAAACTGGTCTTCTTTGTTATTAATCAAGAGAAGTAGAAATGTGGTAGAAACGAAATGGCTCTGGCGTTTCGGAACCCTTGCATAATGCGAGTAGTTGAAGTATCTATTAGTTATGTATTCTTAACATAAATAGTTATCAATATTAGTAGTTTTCTTCATCGAGCATTACTGCATATACAACTTCAAATACCGTATCACAAAATTCGTCAGTTATCTGGGTAAAAACTTTAACTATAACTTTGAATTTAAAAGATTAATTTTTTAATACTGCCCTTTGCCTATATCTTTTTTTTCCCCTTTAAACAATGTGAATTGGGTGAATTTTTTATTAATTGTTTTTTTTTTTTTTTGCTCTTTTGGATTATTAAAAAGACTTCTTTTATTAAAAAATGGTTTTTAATTACAATTAAAAAAAAATGCATTTTAAAGCTTTTTTGCTTTTTTATAGAATATATGTCATGTAGGCTAAGGCTGAACTGCTGCTTTTTTATTGCTTTTGGCTGCTCTTTTGATATTATTCGTTTTTTTCTTTTGGGGATTCATTCCAAATAATAAATTGATAAATACCTAATATCAGTCAAATTATAAACTGCATCTAAAAGGAGTAAATTTATCAAATTGAAAAATACATGATGAACACTTCACATGAGAACACTTCAATTACAACAAAACAAAACAACACAACAAAACAAAACAACACTTAATAAACTTGAGATTAATTAACCGTCTCTGCTTTAAATAAAAAAAAAATAATTAACTTATTGGCACCCATGCTTTCAAAAAAAATCGAAGTATTATCATTTAAATATGATAGCTCAATACCCCCCCCCCTCTGGATACCATCTTGATAAAATGCCGTCTCTGCTTTTAATTAAAAAAAATTAACTTGAGAACACAACAAAATAAAAAAAAACACTTAATGGTTTACACGGTATGAAGAAAAATTAAATGCCAGCTATCTTCTGGTAAAAAATGAAAAAGTCATCCATTTTAAATGTAATTAAATGAAATAATATGCAGACTGAAGTAGCTCCAGGAAGATGTTGAGATTTTCATCCTAGTTCGTTACTTTTGATCCAAGCAAAATGGTAGGACACTTAGTATCAGTTATTGAGTTTAAGCTTTAATTTCGAAATGCTCACAAAAATTACCAAATTTAAGAAAGTCGCAACAATAAGTCAGCTGTGGTCAAAATACTCAAAGACTCCTCTTAGATTCCCACCCAGGCTCAAAGCTTTGAAAAAAGTGTTATAATATTCCAAAGGTTACATTTGTTATATTTATGCATATTTTTGGTAATCATGTGAGGGGTGACCAAATTTTTTAAACCACTGTAGATACGTAAGAACGTTGCAACATCTAGTACCCTGAGGTCATAAGACTGTCAAGGACTCCTCCTTGAACCTCCCAAATTGAAAGCTTTTATTATGACAAAGTCTTTTAATGTAACTTGGGCACTGGACCAAGGGCGCCATTGTCACTCGAACGCAACGTTAGGTCGGGATGTCGATATAGCTTTCGTCACACCAATTCGTTTTAGTGTGAATGTGCCTGGTACTTATGAGTGAATGTTTTCAAATTAAACCCGCTTCATCAATAAGCAAAAAAAATGGATTGGACGCATATGTCCCTTTCCCTTTGGACGATAAAATCGTGTAAGTGCTGTATCAAGTATAACTCACGAAAATCTTGTTAATTTTGTCAACTTTTCAACTTTTTGGCATCCCTGCTTACAATAAAAAAAAAATCAAGGTACTATCACTTAAATATAATAACTCCCTATGCCCCCCCCCCCCCCTATGGATACTATCTTGATAGGACACTGTCTCTGCTTTAAATAAAAAAAATAATTAACTTATTGGCACCCCTGCTTTCAAAAAAAATCCAGGCATTATCATTTAAATATGATAGCTCAATACCCCCCCCTCCCTCTGGATACCATCTTGATAAAATGCCGTCTCTGCTTTAAATTAAAAAAAATAAACTTTTTGGGATCCCTGCTTTCAATAAAAACATTTCGAGATATTATCATTTAAATGTAATACCCCCCTCCCCCCTACCCCCCCTGGATACCACCTTGATAGGATACCGTCTCAGCTTTCATTAGAAAAAGATCCAAAGAATCTAATTAAAAGGGAGCCCACACAAAAGCCAAATTAGGCCAGTAGCCTATGAGAAATTGCAAAATATCCAAGACAATGAACAAGTCTTAATGGGGGGCCCTGGGTCTATCAAATATTTCAATGGTTTCCCTGGGAATTTGATATCATTTTCTTCTGTCTCCACTTTAAATGAGAAAATAATTATCCTTTTGGCATCCCTGCTTTCAATAAAAAATAAGGTACTATCACTTAAAAATGATAGCCCCCTATCCCCCCCCCCTATAAGCAATAATTTACAATTTATTTATATGTCATATTTTTGGGGTAGCTTCTGAACAATTTAGTATTAAACATTGAGGCGTTCAATAATTGAGTATTAAACATTAAGAAAATCTTATCTAAAAACAGCAAAAAAAAAAAAAAAAAAAAAAAAAAAAAAAATGCAAACTTACAATTCAGCTGTAGAAAAAATATGTCGGCTGTAAATTTAAAAATCCAACTGAAGGCTTAAGCTGTATAGTAGTGAATTCGTTCTATAATTCTATTCAACTTGAAAATAAATTCTTCACTACGAACGATGTAAGAAATAGCGATTGGGAAACTACATTCGAAATGATTTAAACTCATTTCATAAAGACGATACTTTTTTTGTTAACGTTTGAAAAACTGTGTATATTGCAGTGTTTGCAATTTCATATTGCATATGTCTGGTTTTTATGCAACGGAACAAAAGAGACGACCATTAAAGAAAGAGAATAGTGAAGAATTATGGTATGCAAAGTAATATTTGACAGGGAAATTCACTGGTGATAAATCGCTAGGGATGGCACCGTGATTGCGTGATTTTCGGGGATTCGGGGAACCAAATTTTTTTTCCGGGGTGACGCATAGATTTTCGGGGAAATACCCGACAATTCGGAGATTTTGCAAGCCCTGCTTGATTTCTAATCAGGAAAATCGAAATACTAAACCACATGAGAAGGAAAAGCTCCGACTTTGCGATTGACGCAATAAAGAATTGCCGCAAAATTAATTTAAAGTCAACCGAACGCCGCCGCCTCTATCGGTGGCAGCGTGCCGGCGGCGTTACGACACTTCGGCGGCGTTCGACCGGGCCTCTCGATGGCGGCGTTCGATCGATCCGCCGGCGCGGCACCGGGGTCTAGTTATATTGTTTGATGGTTATATGGTTTGATGTTGTTTCATAGTTCTGTTTTGTTTGTTGAGGGTGCAAACCTCTGTTTAGTTCTTCATTTGTATGCCCTTTTATATTGGCTTATGTAACGGTTTACGTAAATTCGAAGATAGTCAATAAACGTCGGTACATGGTCTTTATTAAATAATGTGAGAATACACACAGAGAAAATAAGGTAGCACAAGAACAACTAGCTAAGACTAAGCCGAAAGATGGACTGCCTTTAGACATGTACCAAGAGTATAACTTTTCTGGAACGGAAGTTCCAGCTATTGGTTGTTCGACCATGCCTGGGAACGAACCCTTTCCAATAACTCGCCGTACTCCAAAGAGCCCCCCCCCCTGGACCACTCTCGTTGACACATAAATGGCCAAATCTCTAGGAAATGAGACACCCGGAAAAGCTCTTTCGAAATTATATTCCAAATACTTTACAGATTCTCCCCCCTGTTTTAAGTTAAATTTCCCAAATTTGGCTTATCCCCTTATCATAAAACCCTCAAACTTTAATTGAATTCAAAACATTCAATACCCATCCCAAATTATTCACTTCTCACCTACTAACATTCTACAGCATAAACTAGTAAACAATTACATAATATAAACACTACACAATACTTGCATAAGTAAAAACTTACATAGTATAAACGAACCACACTAACAACCGTAGTCGGAAACTGGATATTTTAACACTTCATTTTTCTCTGTATACTTTAAAATAGACTGGTTCCCCATACGCCTGAATTTGATGAGGACAAGGAAAGTTGGGATTATGTATAAACTTCGGATGAGAGCAAAAGGAAGGACCGAGAAAGGCTGATTAATCCTGAAAATACCAGCGACAAATAAATGAAAGTGCATAAACTTATAAATAATGGAATAGATATGTCAACCAATGCAGTTTGATTGGCCTACCATGCTGCAATGACGTCAAAATATTATTCTCAATAAAATCCTTGGTGTTTTTGTTGCTGCGGAACGCCTCGGTTTTGACCTATTTGGTTTTGCTCTACTAGCTTATGGCTCAACAAATGGCAGTACTGCTGGGGATATCTCTACATTACTATTAGTGCTACGCATTAAAACCATCCCGTGAGGCATCAAGTCATCTCACGGGCCAAACCACCCTGCGAGGCATCAAATCATCTCGCAAGTCCTCAAAACCATCCCGGGAGGCATCAACCTCATCTCGCGGGACATTAAAACCAGTTCCTTCTCCCTGAGTAGCCAAACCGCCCTGCGAGGCATCAAATCATCTCGCAGTGCATCAAAACCATCCCGCGAGGCATCAAACTAATCTCGCGGGACATCAAAACCAGCTCCCTTTCCCTGGGTAGCCAAACCGCCCTGCGAAGCATTAAATCATCTCACAGTGCATCAAAACCATCCCGCGAGGCATCAACCTCATCTCGCGGGACATTAAAACCTTCATCACCGAGTCCAAATTTCACCCACATCAGAGCAGAAAGAAATTCACCGGAAAATGAAGAAGTCTCTCCTTCCCTCACTATCTGTTCTATCTGTTCATACTGTTTGCAACCTTGTACGCATCACCTAAACAAAAAATTTCTGCACTATGCTTTAATAAATACCGTTTGTAGGACGGTCTGATCCCCTCCTTGAATAAATTAAGAGCAAATATTCCAAGGACTACACCATCATCCCTGGCTTCTAAGGACACCCTACATGAACTTCCTAATTTTTGCATCCTTCTATAGAATAGATATACCCTTTCATCCTTAAATTGAGCCACGCTTACAAACTCTGCAACCATTTTGCCTACTATTTTGCCTGGGACATATGCTACAAGTAATCCACGTTTTAAACTTGACAAATTTATAATCGAGGGGAGTCAAATAAAAGAGGTGGAAATATGCCATTTATCCTCCACTGTTTTACAAAATCAAAAGCAACCTTTTTGTTATATCCAGTTTCCGCCGGATCAAGTATAGGAATAAAAACTGACATATTGAGATCAAAATTTGAAAAAGCAATTACTCTAAAAATTTATATATTGGTTTTAAACACCGTTCTTTAATTACGGACGCTAGATTTTGGGCAATAAACTTCACTTCCAGCAACAAGGATCTAATAAAATTTACTGGGTTGTTTAACCGTGTTAAATCACTTACGAAAGATAGTTTGTCTCATATCCAATTGCAGTTGGTCTCAATTATATCACTAGCGTCAAATGAAGTCACAATTGAGAATTAATTTTCAATTATCGAATTCAAAATGTTAAATTTTGGTTGGAAACTGTCAAATGTAGATCACACGTCGACTGTATAAAATCAGGTAAAAAAAACACCAAACGTAGAATGGCTAAGCGAAGGTAGAAATCAACCGTAGACTGTCAGTTGTAGAAATTTGAATCAGTGGGTAGAAGCTATCGCGAGAAAATCCATATTAGGCATTGTGTAACAGCCTATTTCAAAATGTTTGTTTAAAAGAAAGTGTTTTTCAAGAAGGCACTTTGAATAGAAGAAAGTTCAATAGTTCGTAACGTTTCGATGTCTTATTAATCAGTCTTTTGCAGTATTTGCGGCTCAATATCACAAGCAATTTTGGTAGCGGGAGAAATAGCTCTTCAAAGCTCTTCATGTCGCCAGTATATAGTGTAAGATATCGTAAGTACTTATAACGGTCACTCAAATGTCACTTGGAGGTTTTCCACTAGTGATATATGCTCCACTAGCTTTAACCGCTTGCCACCACTCTGTAAACCTCTGTTAGTTCTTTATATGTATGCCCTTTTGTATTGGCTTATGTAACGGTTTACGTAAATTCGAAGATAGTCAGTAAACGTCGGTACATGGTCTTTATTAAATAATATGAAAATACACACAGAGAAAATAAGGTAGAACAAGAACAACTAGCTAAGACGAAGGCGAAAGATGGACTGCCTTTAGACGTGTACCAAGAGTATAACTTTCCTGGAACGGAAGTTCCAGCTATTGGTTGTTCGACCATGCCTGGGAACGAACCCTTTCCCACGACTAGCTTTATTCCCAAGAGCCCCCCCTCCACCTGGACCACTCTCGTTGACACAAAAATGCCCAAATCTGTAGGAAATGAGACACCCGGAAAAGCCCTCTCGAATTTATATTCCAAATACTTTACAATGGTTATGTGGTTTGATGGTTATATTGTTTGTTGGTTATGTGGTTTGATGTTGTTTCATAGTTCTGTTCTGTTTGTTGATGGTTATGTGGTTTTGATAGTTCTGTTCTGTTCGGTTGATATGTGGTTTGACGTTTTTTCTCAGTTTTGTTCTGTTTGTTGATAGTTATGTGGTTTGATGGTTATATTGTTTGTTGGTTATGTGGTTTGATGTTGTTTCATAGTTCTGTTCTGTTTGTTGATGGTTATGTGGTTTGATGTTTTTTCATAGTTCTGTTCTGTTTGTTGATGGCTATGTGGCTCGATGGTTATATTGTTTGTTGGTTATGTGGTTTGATGTTGTTTCATAGTTCTGTATTGTTTGTTGATGGTTATGTGGTTTGATGTTTCTATTGAATACAGACAGAAGTTTACAACATTGCCAGATAAGAGTGTCTAACGGGACAGGATTACGTGTCTCTTTCTAGGTCAATCAGGGAGTCGGAAATACGAACAGGACTTATAACGCAACTTGGCATAAATTTTAGAATAAAAACACTAGTATTAATCTTAGAAAACGGCTAACGGTGACAAGACGATTTTGCAACTTAACTTGGCTTTACTCCACGGTTTTGTTCGGTATAATACACACATTTCATCGAGCAGTGTTATCAATATAAAATGGGCAATAAAAGAGATCGAAATTTTTGACTTAACGCTAAAAAGTTGAAAGTAATAGACTCATCAAGATGACGTGATTTTACTTCTCGTCTGCGGTCGCTATAATACAAAAGTAAAAAATATTGGATAAGTGAGAGAATTATGAGTATGAACTATCAATGATTCAAACAACAAAGGACCTCAACCTCTTGGGACCACCTCTCCCCAACCCCCAAGACCCCTTCCTACCATTCCAACTTTTTTTTTTGAGGAAACCCCCCCAATTTTCGATATAGAGGCTCAAATTAAGAGTTAAAAATGTGTAAGAAAAAAGTTAGCAGAACGTCAACATTGACCTCATCTTTCAGGATTTAGACAAGCAGATGGTATGAACATCCAATTCTGTTAATTTTTACCTAACATTTTCAAATATGGCATTTAGAATGTTAACCTATTTTTTTTTAAGTCCCCCTATGACCTAAAATGTTTCCCCATTGTGACTTTTCTATTTACGAACCTTAGTGCATCAGCTATTTATGTAAATATCCACCAATAAAATCCATATTAAAAGAAATTTTCGTCACTATAAAAACTATACACTTCGAAACCTATATTTTCAAAGCACATTTTTGACCAACTAATTTATAAGGTTAGAAACAGTTTTCAGACGTTCGCGAAACGTTGAATCTTTCTTTGTTCTCTAATAAAATTTAGTTCATCTGTGTTGTAAGAATCAGAGCAAATTTTGTGGGTTTTCGTAAGAAAATAGCTCTTCTTAAACAAACTTAGCCGGATTCAATTGAAACTGTGTACAATTTCTTCATTTTTAGTCCAATTGCATAGCTAATAAAGGAACATTTAACATTTTTTCTGATTATATGTGGTTTCGCAAGAAAATAGCTCGTCTTTAACAAACTTACCAATAGCTAATCGAAACTGTCTATAAATATCCTCATTTTTAGTCCAATTGCACAGCTAATAAAGAGAAATTTAAAATTTCCTCTGCTTTTTTGTGGTTCCGCAAGAAAAAAGCTCGTCATCAATAAACTTAGCCATAGCTAATCGAAACTCTATATTAATATCTTCATTTTTTAGTCCAGTTCGATAGTAAATTATGAAAAATTTGACATTTTTCTGATTTTGTGTGGTTTCGCAAGAAAATAGCTCGTTTTTAAAAAACTTACCAATAGCTAATCGAAACTGTCTATAAATATCTTCATTTTTAGTCCAATTGCGTAGCTTATAAAGAAACATTCGATATTTTTTCTAATTTTGTGTGGTCTCGCAAGAAAATAGCTCTTCTTTAACAAACTTAGCCATAGCTAATTGAAACTGTGTATAATTTCTTCATTTTTAGTCCAATTGCGTAGCGAATAAAGGAACATTTAACATTTTTCTGATTTTGTATGGTTTCGCAAGAAAATAGCTCGTCTTTAACAAACTTAGACATAGCTAATTAAAACTGTCTAGGCCAATGCTTCATTTTTAGTCCAATTATGTGGCTAATAAAGACACAAACTTTCCAAATATTGGAAGCATGGGGGCTTTCATACATGCTACAATTGACTTTAAGGGAATACATTGTTTATGTAATTTCGATAAACCGTAAAACTTTGGGTCAAGAGCTACCCCAGGGATGCATTTTAGGTTACTTTTTTCTCAAAATGGCATGAAATATTCTACCGGCTGTACTCGTTCACTTTGAGCCTATTTTTTTAATATTCTTTTATTATTTTTGTGACTCGAGTTCAGAAGGACATTTGAGGTGATGTTTTATTTTTATAACAGAGAAGCCCCTTCTGAAATAGAGAAGCCCCCTTTTTGCTTTACTATTGTTACATACTCTAAGTATTTCACCTCACAATGTTACACTATAAATACTCTAAGACAACCCCTCTCATCACCCCATCTCCCCAAAAACGCTTTTCCGACATTTCTCGCTAAAAAATTTATTTTCAAGTCAATCATTCGGGCTTTCGCAAGAAATTCAGCCCACAGTGTAGCACTATAACTACTCTAAGACATCCCTCTGCCATCACCACATCCCCCCAACCACAGATACTTTCTTAGAAGTAGCATTTTTTCGTTATGATGACAACTAATCTGTTAGAGGTAACAAGTTTTCCTTAACACTAACAAATTGTCCCTTCGATGTAACAACATTTTACATTAAAACTAACATACTTTTACTTAATAAACACAAATTTCTGTTAGAAATAATATTTTTCGTCAGTGATAACACGTTTTCTGTCCGAACTAGCAAGTTTTCTGGCAAAGATACCAAATTTTTTCTTAAAAGTAACAAGTTTTTGATTGTGATAACATCTTTTCTGTCAGAAGTAGTAAGTTTTGCTTAACTCTAACAAACCTTCTCTTCAAAGTAACAACATTCTTCTTTAATACTACAAAATGCTTACTTAACACTAATAGATTTTCTCTTCGAAGCATCAACTTTTTTCCTTAATACTAACATACTTTTACTTAACACACTCAAATTTCTCCTAGAAATGGCACTTTTCGTCAGTGATGACTCGACTTCTGTTCGAAGTAGAAAGTTTTCCTTAACACTAACAAATTTTATCATCAAAGTAACAACATTTTACCTTAAAACTAACATACTTTTACTTAACACACACAAATTTCTCTTAGAAATAATATTTTCGTCAGTGATAACACGTTTTCTGTTCGAACCAGCAAGTTTTCTGCCAAAGATACCAAATTTTTTCTTAGAATAAACATTTTTTTGAATATAATAACCTTGTTTCAGTCTGAAGTAGAAAGATTCCATTAAGACTAAAAAATCTTCTTCTTAGAGCAACACCATTCTTCTTTAATACTACTAAACTTTAACTTAGCACTTAAAGATGTTCTAGTCGATTTATCAACTTTTTTCCTTAATGCTATCATACATTTACTTAAGAAATTCAAATTTCGCCTAGAAATAACACTTTTCGTCAGTGTTTACGCTTTTGCGGCTTGAAGTAGCAAGTTTTCAGTCGAAAATTTGTTAGTGCTAATGAAAACTTGCTAGTTCAAGCAGAAAACGTGTTATCACAAACGAGAAATAGTTATTTTTAAGAAAAATTTGAGTGTGTTAAGTAAAAGTATGTTAGTATTAAGGAAAAAGTTGATGCTTCGAAGAGAAATTCTGTTAGTGTTAAGTAAAAGTTTGGTTTGGTATCTTTGAGAGAAAACTTGCTAGTTCGAACAGAAAATGTGTTATCACTGACGAAAAATATTATTTATAAGAGAAATTTGGGCGTGTTAAGTAAAAGTATATTAGTATTAAGGAAGAATGCTGTTACTTCGATGAGAAAATTTGTTAGTCCTAATGGAAACTTGCTATTTATGACAGAAAAAATTTTATCGCAAACGAAAAATTGTTACTTCTAAGAAACATTTGTTATCTTTGCTGACAACTTGCTAGTTCTAGTAGAAATTGTGTTATCAGTGACGAAAAATTGTTACTTTTAAGATAAAAATTCTTATATTCGACAGATAAGTTGGAGCTATTAAAAAAATTTGTTACTGTTAAGAAAATATTTGTTATTTTTAGGAGAAATTTGAGTGTGTTAAGTAAAAGTATGTTAGTATTCAGGAAAAAGTTGATGCATCGAAGAGAAAGCCTGTTAGGGTTAAGTAAACGTTTGGTAGTATTAAAGAAGAATGTTGTTACTTTGAAGAGAAGGTTTGTTAGTGTTAAGCAAAACATACTACTTCTGACAGAAAAGTTGTTATCGCAATCAAAAAATTGTTACTTCTAAGAACAAATTTGGTATCTTTGGCGGAAAACTTGCTAGTTCGACCAGAAAACGTGTTATCACTGACGAAAAATATTATTTCTAAGAGAAATTTGTGTGTTTTAAGTACTTAAGTACTGTGTTAAGTTACTTCTATGAAAAATTTGGTATCTTTGACAGAAAACTTGCTAGTTCGAACAGAAAACTCGTAATCATAACGAAAAAATTGTTACTTCTAATAAAAAAAATTTGGTATCTTTGACAGAAAACTTGCTACTTCAAGCAGAAAACGTGTTATCATTGACAAAAAGTGTTATTTTTAAGAGAAATTTGAGTGTGTTAAGTAAAAGTATTTTAGTATTAAGGAAAAAAGTTGATGCATCGAAGAGAATATCTGTTAGTGTTAAGTAAAAGTTTGGTAGTATTTAGGAAGAATGTTGTTACTTTGAATAGAAGATTTGTTAGTGTTAATCAAAACTTGCTACTTCTGACAGAAAAGTTTTCATCGCAGTCAAAAAATATTGTTACTTCTAAGAAAAAATTTGGTATCTTTGGCAGAAAACTTGCTAGAAAATCGTCATCTAGAATCAAACCTTTTTCATAAAGACAAGATTCCGTATAATTTTCTCTATCTCAAATCTATGCATTTTTTTACAGTCCTAACACTCTCACATCCAACTTCCAACTAATTAGGATTATTTTTCCACTTTAAGAATATACGCTAATCTACTATAAAAAAATCTTCGATTTAGAAACAATTTTATTAAATAGAATCACAATAATAATAATCATTGATAAAAATTAGTTTCCTCAATATAGTTCACTAGTGTATTTAAAGCAGCTGGAAGTCTATTTATATGAACTATATCTAGTTTCGCGGCAAAGCATAGCTGCTCCTCCAGTTTAAAATTGTTCAATGATATCACACATCTTGCATACATATCATCCCATTCAAGGCTTAGTTGAGATCCTCGTGTAATTTACACTGCTACATTTGGTACTCTTGTCTTTGTATCATTGACGCTTCCTGCTCCACCATCAAGCTCCAATAGTGTAAACATAGCGTTACTTTTCTATGCTAATATTTTGTCAAATAATAGAATGTAAAAAATAAACTTTTCTCTCTCTCTGAATTCCATTCTCTTACTAATAGGAACTTGTATGAAAATCACCCTTTATATTGGATCTGGGTTCTATGGCATCATAGCTACAATATTCAAGTCACAATATATGGAGTATCCCTCTGTATTCATTGTCTGATTGGTCCAAAAATGAGTGTAGCTGCAGAAACCTGTCTGACAGGTCATGTTAGTCCTAGACTGCTTACGGTGTTTGACAGGCTTTTACCATGGACATTAAATCTGTCTTTGTATTCCCTAATATTAAATCCGTCTTTGTAGTGTCTAATATATCGTGTTTGCATCCTTTATACGATCCGTCCTCGGACTGCCTAATAGGTTACCACTTATGATTCATTAAGCTTAATGTAATCCATAAAAAGCCTACGAGCCTGTGAAAATTTGCCTGACTTTTGAAAAAGGGGAAACCCACCCTAAGCGTTGTAAAATCTTGATGAAAATCCCAGAATCGGATTGCAGACTCCTATCTGCAAAAATGTGGAGTTTTGTATTTTTGTTGGAAGAGAGGTGACGAATGCGTGTTTATTTGTTTTTTGTTTGTTTGTTTTATTTTTTCCCAGGAGTGATCGTACCAAACAAATGGTCCTAGAACATTGGGACCGGGCTCATTTGAATGGAAATTAAAAGTTCTAGTGCTCTTTTTAAGTAACCAAAAATATTGGAGAGAAACTAACCCCTCTCTTACACCCCTTTTCTTCCAAAATCGTCTGATCAACATTTCTAAATAGCCCTTTTGTTCAGCATAGTTGAAAAGTCCCAAAGCTATGCCTTTAGAGTTAACATAACCATCTCAGCCCTGGGGATAGGTTTTTAAGCTTTAAAGTTTTCCCATTTCTTGTGTATAGTATTTTGTATTGGAAAGTATACACACATTTTTTGGGGGGGGGATTTTGTGATTGGGATGGGTTTCCATGAGGACAATTATCCGTATGGACGAAAATTTCCGGGGATGAACTTTCCAGGGAAATTCTGACATCGGAGGGATTTGACAGAATTCCTAAACTGAATTCCTTTCGTTTGTCTTACTTTCTCTTTGCCTACTCAATTTTGCATGTGGAGATGTTCCAGGAAGATTGTCCGAGGGAAATTCTCTGCGTGTTTGGATTTCCAGGAAATAACTTTCATGAAAAATCCCCCTCCGGTTGATTTCCGGAGTAATTGGAAAAACCATTAAAATTTACAATCTTTTTCAAATGAAAGTATGCTAAGGGGAATTTTTCAGGCAGAATCTTCCGCAAGAAATTTTACGGAGGGGGTGGGAATTTTTAGCGAGGATGAAATCGTCCGGAAGAAATTTTACAGCAGGGGGGGAGAAACACTCCACGGAGGAGTTTCTCGTGAGGAGAGGGTAATTTTCATTGAGGGTGAGCCAGATTAAACGGCATTATATGAAAAAAAATAAGAAAATTAAATTAAAAAAAACAGTTTTTTCAACTGAAAGTAAGGAGCAACATTTAAACTCAAAACGAACAGAAGGTTTTCCGTATATGAAAGGGCTCCCCTTTCCTCAGTACCTTTTAAAGCCCTTTTCCCCCCAAATTCATCAATTAAAAATTTTTCAATAGACATTTTGTTAAATTTACTTCAAAGGTCAGATAACAAAACTCCTATATCGAAATAACCACCCAGGCCCCAGGGGCAGGCGTTGTAAGTTATACCCTTAGGGCATACACGGTTCTTATTGGAGGGATGCTCGTATAAACTTCAGCGGGGGTTCATTTGTTTGGAAATTGAAAATTTTAGTTCAATTTTTAAGAGTCAGAAGAGATTGGAGGGAAGCTAGCCCCCCCCCCCCCAACGCCCTTCTTTCCCCAAATACATCCGATAAAAATTTTGAAACAGGCATTTTGTTAAAAATTGTTTAAAGATCATATAACAAAAACTGCGGGGTCGACACAATCCCCCAGGGCCTGGGGGCAGGCGTTGTAAGTTCTGCCATGGGGGCAAATACTGTTCTTATAGATGGGATTCTCGTATAAATTTCAGAAAGGGCTCATCTGACTGGAAATTAAAAGTTCTAGTTCACCTTTTCAGCGTCAAAAGAGATCGGAGGGCTAAATGGAAGGGATACTCGTATAAACTTCAGAGAGGTCTTAATCGATTTGAAATTTAAATTTCTAGTTTTCTTTACAAGAATTACAAGTGATCGGAACGCAACTAGCCCCTCACCCTCCACTCCTTTTTCCCCAAGCCTATCCGATAAAAATCTTGAGATGACCATTTGTTAAAAATAGTTCAAAGGTCACATAACGAAAATTTCGGTGTCGACATAACTCCTCAGGGCCTGGGGGTAGGTGTTGTAAATTATGCCCTGTGGTTCTTATAGAAGGTTCTTATAGAAGGGATACACGTATAAACTTAAGAGAGGGCTCGTTTGATTGGAAATTGAAAGTTTTAGTTGACTTTTTCAGAGTTAAAAGAGATCAGAGGGCAACTAGCCCGTCTACCTCCACGCCTTTTTTCCCGAAACACATCTGATAAAAATGTTGAGATGACCATATTGCTAAAAATAGTTTAAACATCAGATACCAACTCCAGAGTCGACACCACCCCCCAGGGCCCAGGGACAGGCATTGTAAGTTTTGCCCTGGGGGCATATATGGTTCTTCTAGAAGGGATGCTTGTATAAAGTTTATAGATGACTCATTTGATTGAAAATAGAAAGTTCTATTTCTCTTTTAAAGAGTCAAAAGAGATTGAAGGGCAATTACACCCCCCCCTCAGGCCCTATTTACCCAAACCCATCCGCTAAAAATTTTGTGATAGCCATTTTGTTAAAAATAGTTCAAACATCAGATAATAAAAAAATCCGAGGTTGACACAAACCTAAGTTATGCCCCGGGGAATAAGGTTTTTATGTAAGGAGAGGTCGTATAAACTTCAGAACTGGTTCATTTGATTTGAAATTGAAAGTTTTAGTTGCTTTTATGAGTCAAAAGGAATCAGAGGGCATTTACCCCCCTCCCCCCCCACCCACACACACACGTCCACACACATAATTTTTTCCCAAATGCATCCAATCAAAATTTGAGATTGCTAGTTTGTTTGAAGTAGTCCAACGATCAGATAATCAAAACTTCGGGGTCAACATGCCCCCCCCCCAGAGCCCGGAGGAAATGCTATAACTTATGCTGCGGGGGCATATAAGGTTTTTGTGGAAGAAGTGGCCGTACAAACTTTGGAGGGGACTCAAACGACGCATCCCCTAGCCTTAAATCCGACCCCCTAATATCCTCACATTTTCAGCGCAAATGGGACGATAGCTCTAAATATCCTACTGCTTGTGAGTGGTTATCTTATGTGAAGTTAATAATGTAATTATTTTTTTTTCTGTTACTAAGTTTTAGACAATAGAAAACTAAAGGTCATAAAGGCAATAAGGTTTTGATGTTTTATTGTTTCTTTAGTTGTGCACTAAGATTATTGAAAACGGCCACCGCGGTAAGTTTGTGCATAGCCACTCCCGACCACCCCTAAGTATTACCCCTCCCCCCACCTTGTGCCTTTATTCCCCAAATGTATAATCACGAATTTTATCAAAATTTTGAAATAGCCATTTTGTTAAAAATAGTCCAAAATTCAAATTACTATAGCTTATGGGTTGAGAAATCCTCCATAGCCCCTAGGGCAAGATTGTAACTTATGTAAGTTGCCTATTAGAATATAAGAGCCTATTAGAACCTATAAGTTGCCTATTATATTTTGTGGAAGGGGTACTCGTATTAACTTTGAGGGGGACCCATTTGATCGGACATTGAAACTTCTAGTTGTTTTTTAAGAGTCAAAAGTGATCAATGGGCAATTAGCCCACGCCCCACTTTTTCAAAGGTTATCCGGTCAAAATTTTGAGATTGCCATTTCGTTCAAAAAAGTTCAAAGGCCAAACTACTATGCTTCCGGGGTTGAAGCCCCCACCCTTAACCCCTGGGAATGGCTCTGAGTTACGGAACTTGCTTATTGTTACTTTGACACTTTTTCAGTACTTGGATTTAGTGATTTACTTGGCAACTTCGATTTCCGGTACAAGGTTTATAAGTTATGCAAGTTGCTTATTGTTACTTTGATACCTTGTTTACTTTGATGCTTTCTTTACTTAGTTATTTTTTCATTTCATATTGTTACTTTGATACTAGGTTTGACACTTTGATGAACATTTGATGTTAAAAAAAAAGTTTGATTTTGAAATAAGGAATTTTTAAAAACTAAAACCTTTCTGCAATCTAAAACGAACAAGAATTAATACAAAAATTTCCAAAAAAGAATTTTTTCAAAGAAAAGTAAAGGCCATTTAAAACTTAAGATCAGCAGATACAAATACCTGTTAAAATTCAAACTCAAAGCGACCAGGAATTACTATTAAAAAAAAATGAAACCCAAAACGAACAGAAATTAAATAAACAGTCATAGTAAAAGAACATACAACAAGTAATAATATAAATGAATAAATAAAGCTTAAAGCGAGTAATTCTTAAATTGAATATGCAAATCAAGCTTAAAACGAAAAAAAATTGCTATTGAAGAATAAATGTAACAGTAGGAACCTATCATGAGTTATGAGATACACTGCGTGCTGCCATCTACAATTTAGTTTAATGCCGACGGGGCTCCATATATGGGCATAGCCTCCCTAGGGGAAATGGATTTTCGAGAAATTGATTGCGTAACCTAACCTAACCTCATGAGTTCCGGAACGAACACCATACATGGGCATAGACTTCCTAGGGGAAATGGATTTCCGAGAAATTGATTGCGTAATCGAGTGAAGTGAATTTCTGAGAAATTGATTTGTTGGAGTTCGTCCAGGAGAATTGTCTCCAGAGTGAAGTTTGCACATGCGCGTTAACGGTGGGGGAAATGTATGGATCTATAACTCGTGATGGGGCTCCATATATGGGCATAGAATACTAAACGAACACCATGCTGCCGTGTCGTCAAAAATTGACTCTAACGCAGACGGGACATAATTTACTCAAGGATTATCGATCGAGTCTAATGAGGTCAAGGTCGATTTATTTGTTGTCAGGTTGTTGTTTCGCCAAGGGTAATGACACGAGGGGTGATTTACATAATCAGTGTGGAATGTATTGATCTAGGGGAAGAGAATTTCAGAGAAATTGATTTGTTGGTGTTCGTCCAGGAGAATTGACTCCGGGCGAAGTTTGCACATGCGCTTTCAAGGTCAATTTATTTGTTGGTGTTCATCCAGGAGAATTGTCTCCGGGCGAAGTTTGCACATGCGCATTGACGGTGGGGAGAATGTTTTGATCTAGGACTCGAGGGGGAAGTGAATTTCCGAGAACTTGATTTACATAATCGGTGGGGAGAATGTATTGATTCACGAAAGGTGAATTAATTTGTTGTTTCTAAGGGGAATTATTGATTCAAGAAAGGGGAATTTATTTGTTGTTTCTAAGGGAATTATTGATTCAAGAAAGGGGAATTTATTTGTTTTTTCTAATGGAAATTATTGATTCACGAAAGGGAATTAGAAATGACATCACTTGTTTCCTTGGAATTATGCGGGACTCTAAAGAGATAAATTAATATTCTATTTTTAAATACGGCTTCTCAGGCTATTAGACTTAGCGATGAATTAATATTCTATCGAAGCCATACTAGTGCAATCAAGCACATCTTAGAGATGAAGAGATTTACGCGGCAAAGGTTTCCTAGGAATTTCAATTGTGACAGCGCAGGGATGCCAAAACAAAAGGAACACGCATAAATTACGTTTAGGGATTATTTGGGCGAAACCGTTTTGAGACATTTTAGAAGATGATTTAAGCAAAACCGTTTGAGGTATTTTAGAAGATGATTTTAGAAGATGATTTGAGGGTGAAACTCTGTGGTCGTTATAATACACAAGTTCCATCTGAACAGTGTTGTGAGGTCCCCTACCCCAACAACCCCCTACCCCAACCCCAAAGGGCTTCAACCCCCTCCCCAAAGGGCCCCCCTGCCACCGTTTGACCCCAAAAGGGCCCCCAAAGAGCCCCCATCCCCCCAACTTTTTGGCCCCCCATTTTTTAATACTTGTTACTTTGCACATTTTGAGACACGAAAGGGCCCCATCCCCCCAAATTTTGACTCCCCCTCCCAACATTAGTGTTTTGTCATGGTTTACCATGTCACGGTTACATTTTCTTGATTTTTCGTTCTTGAAAAGTTCATTTTGGACTTCTTTCGTTGAAATGCAAGAGTTAGAATATTTCAATAGTGTTTTGTCATGGTTTACCTATTCACAATTACATTCTCTTATTTTCAAAGTTCATTTTGAATTTCTTGCATTGAAATGCATGAGTTGGATTATTTCAGTAGTGTTTTGTCGTGGTTTACCTTGTCACAGTTACATTTTCTTGATTTTTCAAAGTTCATTTTGAATATCTTTTTATTGAAATGCAAGAGTTGGAATATTTCAGTAGTGTTTTGTTGTGGTTTACCTTGTCACAGTTACATTCTCTTGATTTTTCAAAGTTCATTTTGGATTTCTTTCATTGAAAAGCAAGAGTTCGAATATTTCAGTAGTGTTTTGTCGTGCTTTACCTTGTCCCAGTTACATTCCCTTGATTTTTCAAAGTTCATTTTGGATTTCTTTCATTGAAATGCAAGAGTTGGAATATTTCAGTAGTGTTTTATTGTGGTTTACCTTGTCACACTTAGATTTTCTTGATTTTTCGAAGTTCATTTTGAATTTCTTTCATTGAAATGCAAGAGTTGGAATATTCCAGTAGTGTTTTGTCGTGGTTTACCTTGTCACAGTTACATGCTCTTGATTTTTCAAAGTTCATTTTGAATTTCTTTCATTGAAATGCAAGAGTTGGATTATTTCAGTAGTGTTTTGTCGTGGTTTACCATGTCACAGTTACATTCTCTTGATTTTTCTAAGTTCATTTTCGATTTCCTTCGTTGAAATGCAAGAGTTGGAATATTTCAGTAGTGTTTTGTCATAGTTTACCTTGTCACAGTTACATTCTCTTAATTTTTCAAAGTTCATTTTAAATTTATATCGTTGAAATGCAAGAGTTGGAATATTTCAGTAGTGTTTTGTCCTGGTTTACCTTGTCACAGTTACATTCTCTTGATTTTTCAAAGTTCATTTTGAATTTCTTTCCTTGAAATGCAAGAGTTGGAATATTTCAGTAGTGTTTTGTCCTGGTTTACCTTGTCACAGTTACATTCTCTTGACTTTTCAAAGTTCATTTTGAATTTCTTTCGTTGAAATGCAATAGCTGGAATATTTCAGTAGTGTTTTGTCGTGGTTTACCTCGTCAAAGTTACATTCTATTTATTTTTCAAAGTTCATTTGAATTTCTTTCATTGAAATGCAAGAGTTGGATTATTTCAGTAGTGGTTTGTCGTGGTTTACCATTTCAAAGTTACATTTTCTTAATTTTTCAAAGTTCATTTTGGATTTCTTTCGTTGAAATGCAAGACTTGGAATATTTCAGTAGTGTATTGTCGTGGTTTACCGTGTCACAGTTACATTCTCTTGATTTTCAAAGTTCATTGTGGATTTCTTTCGTTGAAATGTGTTTTGTTGTGCTTTACCTTGACACAGTTACATTTTCTTTATTTTTCAAAGTTCATTTGGGTTTCTTTCGTTGAAATGCAAGAGTTGGAATATTACAGTAGTGTTTTGTTGTGGTTTACCTTGTCACAGTTACATTCTCTTTATTTTTCAAAATTCATTTTGGAATTTCTTTCATTGAAATGCAAGAGTTGGAATATTTCGGTAGTGTTTTGTTGTGGTTTACCTTGTCACAGTTACATTCTCTTGATTTTTCAAAGTTCATTTTGGATTTCTTTCATTGAAACGCAAGAGTTGGAATATTTCAGTAGTGTTGTGTTGTGCTTTACCTTGTCACAGTTACATTCTCTCGATTTTTCAAAGCTCATTTTGGATTTCTTTCATTGAAATGCAAGAGTTGGGATATTTCAGAAGTGTTTTGTTGGGGTTTACCTTATCACAGCTACATTCTCTTGATTTTTCAAAGTTCATTTTGGAATTTCTTTCGTTGAAATGCAAGAGTTGGAATATTTCAGTAGTGTTTTGTCGTGGTTTACCTTGTAGCTGTTACATTACCTTAATTTTTCAAAGTTCATTTTGGATTTCTTTCATTGAAATGCAAGAGTTGGAATATTTCAGTATTTTTTTGTAATTGTTTACATTGTCAAATTTACGTTCTCTTGATTTTTCAAAGTTCATTTTGGATTTCTTTCATTGAAATGCAAGAGTTGGAATATTTCAGTAGTGTTTTGTTGTGGTTTACCTTGTCACAGTTACATTCTCTTGATTTTTCAAAGTTCATTTTGAATTTCTTTCCTTGAACTGCAAGAGTTGGAATATTTGAGTAGTGTTTTGTCGTGGTTTACCTTGTCACAGTTACATTCTCTTGATTTTTTAAAGTTCATTTTGAATTTCTTTCCTTGAAATGCAAGAGTTGGATTATTTCAGTAGTGTTTTTTCGTGGTTTACCTTGTAAAAGCTACATTCTTTTGATTTTTCAAAGTTCATTTTGGATTTCTTTCGTTGAAATGCAAGAGTTGGAATATTTCAGTAGTGTTTTGTCATGGTTTACCTTGTCACAGTTACATTCTCTTAATTTTTCAAAGTTCATTTTGAATTTCTTTGGTTGAAATGCCAGAGTTGGATTATTTCAGTAGTGTTTTGTCGTGGTTTACCTTGTCAAAGTTACATTCTCTTGATTTTTCAAAGTTCATTTTGAATTTCTTTAATTGAAATGCAAGAGTTGAAATATTTCAGTAGTGTTTTGTTGTGGTTTACCTTCTCACAGTTACATTTTCTTGATTTTTAAAAGTTCATATTGGATTTCTTTCATTGAAAAGCAAGAGTTCGAATATTTCAGTAGTGTTTTGTCGTGCTTTACCTTGTCCCAGTTACATTCCCTTGATTTTTCAAAGTTCATTTTGGATTTCTTTCATTGAAATGCAAGAGTTGGAATATTTCAGTAGTGTTTTGTTGTGGTTTACCTTGTCACACTTAGATTTTCTTGATTTTTCAAAGTTCATTTTGAATTTCTTTCATTGAAATGCAAGAGTTGGAATATTCCAGTAGTGTTTTGTCATTGTTTACCTTGTCACAGTTACATGCTCTTGATTTTTCAAAGTTCATTTTGAATTTCTTTCATTGAAATGCAAGAGTTGGATTATTTCAGTAGTGTTTTGTCGTGGTTTACCATGTCACAGTTACATTCTCTTGATTTTTCTAAGTTCATTTTCGATTTCCTTCGTTGAAATGCAAGAGTTGGAATATTTCAGTAGTGTTTTGTCATGGTTTACCTTGTCACAGTTACATTCTCTTAATTTTTCAAAGTTCATTTTGAATTTATATCGTTGAAATGCAAGAGTTGGAATATTTCAGTAGTGTTTTGTCATGGTTTACCTTGTCACAGTTAAATTTTCTTGATTTTACAAAGTTCGTTTTGAATTTCTTTCATTGAAATGCAAGAGTTGGAATATTTCAGCAGTGTTTTGTCATGGTTTACCTTGTCACAGTTACATTTTCTTGACTTTTCAAAGTTCATTTTGAATTTCTTTCATTGAAATGCAAGAGCTGGAATATTTCAGTAGTGTTTTATCGTGGTTTACCTTGACAAAGTTACATTCTCTTTATTTTTCAAAGTTCATTTGAATTTCTTTCATTGAAATGCAAGAGTTGGATTATTTCAGTAGTGGTTTGTCGTGGTTTACCATTTCAAAGTTACATTTTCCTAATTTTTCAAAGTTCATTTTGGATTTCTTTCGTTGAAATGCAAGACTTGGAATATTTCAGTAGTGTATTGTCGTGGTTTACCGTGTCACAGTTACATTCTCTTGATTTTCAAAGTTCATTGTGGATTTCTTTCGTTGAAATGTGTTTTGTTGTGCTTTACCTTGACACAGTTACATTTTCTTTATTTTTCAAAGTTCATTTGGGTTTCTTTCGTTGAAATGCAAGAGTTGGAATATTACAGTAGTGTTTTGTTGTGGTTTACCTTGTCACAGTTACATTCTCTTTATTTTTCAAAATTCATTTTGGAATTTCTTTCATTGAAATGCAAGAGTTGGAATATTTCGGTAGTGTTTTGTTGTGGTTTACCTTGTCATAGTTACATTCTCTTGATTTTTCAAAGTTCATTTTGGATTTCTTTCATTGAAACGCAAGAGTTGGAATATTTCAGTAGTGTTGTGTTGTGCTTTACCTTGTCACAGTTACATTCTCTCGATTTTTCAAAGCTCATTTTGGATTTCTTTCATTGAAATGCAAGAGTTGGATTATTTCAGTAGTGTTTTGTCGTGGTTTACCTTGTCACAGTTACATTCTCTTGATTTTACAAAGTTCATTTTGGATTTCTTTCGTTGAAATTCAAGATTTGGAATATTTCTGTAGTGTTTTGTCGTGGTTTACCTTGTCGCAGTTACATTCTTTTAATTTTTCAAAGTTCATTTTGAATATCTTTCATTGAAATGTAAGAGTTGTCATACGTCAGTAGTGGTTTTTTTTTGTTTTCCATTTCACTCTTACATACTATTGATTTTCTAAACTTAATTTTGAATTTCTTTCGTTGAAATGCAAGAGTTTGATTATTTCACAAGTGTTCGGTTGTGTTTTACCTTTTCGCAGTTACATTCTCCGGATTTTTCAAAGTTCAGTTTGAAATTATTTCATTGAAATGCAAGAGTTGGAATATTTGAGTAGTGTTTTGTCGTGGTTTACCTTGTCACAGTTACATTCTCTTGATTTTTCAAAGTTCATTTTGAATTTCTTTCATTGAAATGCAAGAGTCGGATTATTTCAGTAGTGTTTTTTCGTGGTTTATCTTATCAAAGTTACATTATCTTGATTTTTCAAAGTTCATTTTGGATTTCTTTCGTTGAAATACAAGAGTTGGAATATTTCAGTAGTGTTTTATCATGGTTTTCCTTGTCAGAGTTACATTCTCTTGATTTTTCAAAGTTCATTTTGAATTTCTTTGGTTGAAATGCCAGAGTTGGATTATTTCAGTAGTGTCTTGTTGTGTTTTACCTTGTCAAAGTTTCATTTTCTTGATTTTTCAAAGTTCATTTTGAATTTCTTTCGTTGAAATGCAAGAGTTGGATTATTTCAGTAGTGTTTTGTCGTGGTTTACCAATTCACAGTTACATTCTCTTGATTTTTCTAAGTTCATTTCCGATTTCCTTCGTTGAAATGCAAGAGTTGGAATATTTCAGTAGTGTTTTGTCATGGTTTACCTTGTCACAGTTAGATTCTCTTAATTTTTCAAAGTTCATTTTGAATTTCTATCGTTGAAACGCAAGAGTTGGAATATTTCAGTAGTGTTTTGTCATGGTTTACCTTGTCACAGTTACATTTTCTTGATTTTTCAAAGTTCATTTCGGATTTCTTTCATTGAAATGGAAGGGTTGGAATATTTCAGTAGTGTTTTGTTGTGCTTTACCTTGTCACAGTTACATTTTCTTGATTTTTCAAAATTCATTTTGGATTTCTATCGTTGAAATGCAAGAGTTAAAATATTTCAGTAGTGTTTTGTCGTGGTTTACTTTGTCACAGTTACATTCTCTTGATTTTTCAAAGTTCATTATGGATTTCTTTCATTGAAATGGAAGAGTTGGAATATTTCAGTAGTGTTTTGTTGTGTTTTACCTTGTCACACTTACATTTTCTTGATTTTTCAAAGTTCATTTTGGATTTCTTTCATTGAATTGCAAGAGTTGGAATATTTCAGTAGTGTTTTGTTGTGGTTTACCTAGTCACAGTTACATTCTATTGATTTTTCAAAGTTTATTTTGGATTTCTTTCGTTGAAATGCACGATCTGGAAATATTTCAGTAGTGTTTTGTCGTGGTTTACATTGTCAAAGTTTCATTCTCTTGATTTTTCAAAGTTCATTTTGAATTTCTTTCATTGAAATGCAAGAGTTGGAATATTTCAGTAGTGTTTTTTCGTGGTTTACCTTGCCACACTTACATTCTCTTGATTTTTCAAAGATCATTTTGGATTTCTTTCGTTGAAATGCAAGAATTGGAATATTTCAGTAGTGTTTTGATGTGGTTTACCTAGTCACAGTTACATTCTCTTGATTTTAGGTTAGCCTACGTACGCGCGCGTACGTAGGCTAACCTAACTAACCTAACTTAACCTAACCTAACTTGATCTAGCCTAACCTAACCTAATCATACTCGCCGGAAAATCCCCCCATGTCGACTTTGTACCTTTCTTTAGTTAGGTTAAGTTAGCTTATCATGAGCGCTCATGATAAGTTAACCTAAACTAACCTAACTTAAACATGGAGAAATGTTTACTAGCTAACTTAACCTAACCTATCTTAGCTAACTTAACTTAGCTAACCTAACACCAACCCAAACATGTAAACAAATAGATTCAGACATAGAAACAGACAAAGACATGCACTTTAGACATTCAAGCCAACAAAGACAAATTCTTGGACTTGTAAAAACCAACCCAGATACAAAAAATTAGTGAAATATACCAACTCGTGTATTTCAACTAAAGAAATCTAAGATGAACATTGAAAACTCAAGAGAATATAACGGTGACAAGGTAAACAACGACAAAACACTACTGAAATGTTCCAACTCTTGTATTTCAATGAAAAAAATCCAAAATGAGCTTTGAAAAATCAAGAGAACGTAACAGTGACTAGGTAAACCATAACAAAACACTACTGAAATATTCCAACTCTCGCATTTCAATGAATAAAATCCAAAATGAACTTTGAAAAATCAAGAGAATGTAACAGTGACAAGATAAACCACGATAAAAAAACAACGAAATATTCCAACTCTTGGATTTCAATGAATGAAATTCAAAATGAACTTTGAAAAATCAAGAGAATGTAACAGTGACAAGGTAAACCACGATAAAAAAAACTATTGAAATATTTCCAACTCCTACATTTCAACGAAAGATTTTCAAAATGAACTTTGAAAAGTCAAGAGAATGTAACAGTGACAAGGTAAACCACAACAAAACACTACTGAAATATTTCCTACTCTTGTATTTCAACGAATGAAATCCAAAATGAACTTTGAAAAACCAAGAGAATGTAACTGCGACTAGGTAAACCACATCAAAACACTATTGAAATATTCCAATTCTTGCATTTCAACGAAAGAAATCCAAAATTATCTTTGAAAAATCAAGAGAATGTAAGTTTGGCAAGGTAAACCACGAGAAAACACTACTGAAATATTTCCGACTCTTGCATTTCAACGAAAGAAATCCAAAATGAACTTTGAAAAATCAAGAGAATGTAACTGTGACTAGGTAAACCACAACAAAACACTACTGAAATATTCCAACTCTTGCATTTCAATGAAAGAAAACCGAAATGAACTTTGAGAAATCAAGAGAATGTAACTGTGAAAAGGTAAACCACAACAAACACTACTGAAATATTCCAACTCTTGCATTTCAATGTAAGAAATTCAAAATGAACATTGAAAAATCAAGAAAATGTAACTGTGAAAAGGTAAACCAGGACAAAACACTACTGAAATATTCCAACTCTTGCATTTCAACGAAAGAAATTCAAAATGAACTTTGAAAAATTAAGAGAATGTAACTGTGACAAGGTAAACCATGGCAAAACACTACTGAAATATTCCAACTCTTGCATTTCAACGAAAGAAATTCAAAATGAACTTTGAAAAATTAAGAGAATGTAACTGTGACATGGCAAACCACGACAAAACACTACTGAAATAATCCAACTCTTGCATTTCAATGAAAGAAATTCAAAATTAACTTTGAAAAATCAAGAGATTGTAACTGTGACAAGGTAAACCACGACAAAACACTACTGAAATAATCCAACTCTTTCATTTCAACGAGAGAAATACAAAATGAACTTTAAAAATAAAGAAAATGTAACTGTGACAAGGTAAACAGCGACAAAACACTACTGGAATATTCCAACTCTTGCATTTCAATAGAAGAAATCCAAAATGAACTTTGAAAAATCAAGAAAATGTAACTGTGGCAAGGTAAACCACGACAAAACACTACTGAAATATTCCAACTCTTGCATTTCAACGAAAGAAATCCAAAATGAACTATGAAAAATCAAGGGAATGTAACTGTGACAAGGTAAAGCACAACAAAACACTACTGAAATATTCGGACTCTTGCTTTTCAATGAAAGAAATCCAAAATGAACTTTGAAAAATCAAGAGAATGTAACTGTGACAAGGTAAACCACAACAAAACACTACTGAAATAGTCCAACTCTTACATTTCAATGAAAGAAATCCAAAATGAGCTTTGAAAAATCGAGAGAATGTAAGTATGACAAGGTAATGCACAACAAAACACTACTGAAGTATTCCAACTCTTGCATTTCAATGAAAGAAATCCAAAATGAACTTTTAAAAAATCAAGAGAATGTAAGTGTGACAAGGTAAACCACGACAAAACACTACTGAAATAATCAAACTCTTGCATTTCAATGAAAGAAATCCAAAATGAACTTTGAAAAATATAGAAAATGTAACTCTGACAAGGTAAACCACAACAAAACACTACTGAAATATTCCAACTCTTGCATTTCAACGAAAGAAATCGAAAATGAACTTTGAAAATCAAGAGAATGTAACTGTGAAATGGTAAACCACGACAAAAACCTTCTGAATTAATCCAACTCTTGCATTTCAATGAAAGAAATTCAAATGAACTTTGAAAAATCAAGAGAATGTAACTGTGACAAGGTAAACCATGACAAAACACTACTGAAATATTCCAACTCTTGCATTTCAATGAAAGAAATCCAAAATGAACTTTGAAAAATCAAGATAATATAACAGTGACAAGGTAAACCACGAGGAAACACTACTGAAATAATTCCAACTCTTGCATTTCAACGAAAGAAATCAAAAATGAACTTTGAAAAATCAAGAGAATGTAGCTGTGACAAGGGAAACCACGACAAAACACTACTGAAATAATCCAACTCTTGCATTTCAATGAAATAAATTCAAAATGAACCTTGAAAAATCAAGATTATTTAACTGTGACAAGATAAATCACGACAAACACTACTGAAATATTCCAACTCAAGCATTTCAATGAAAGAAACTGAAAATGAACTTTGAAAAATCAAGAGAATCTAACTGTGACAAGGTAAACCACAACAAAACACTACTGAAATATTCCAAATCTTGCATTTCAACGAAAGAAATTCAAAATGAACTTTGAAAAATCAAGAAAACGTAACTGTGATAAGGTAAACCACGACAAAACACTACTGAAATATTCCAACTCTTGGATTTCAATGAATGAAATTCAAAATGAACTTTGAAGAATCAAGAGAATGTAACAGTGACAAGGTAAACCACGATAAAAAACTATTGAAATATTTCCAACTCTTACATTTCAACGAAAGATTTTCAAAATGAACTTTGAAAAGTCAAGAGAATGTAACAGTGACAAGGTAAACCACAACAAAACACTACTGAAATATTTCCTACTCTTGTATTTCAACGAATGAAATCCAAAATGAACTTTGAAAAATCAAGAGAATGTAACTGCGACTAGGTAAACCACATCAAAACACTATTGAAATATTCCAATTCTTGCATTTCAACGAAAGAAATACAAAAGTATCTTTGAAAAATCAAGAGAATGTAAGTTTGGCAAGGTAAACCACGAGAAAACACTACTGAAATATTCCAACTCTTGCGTTTCAATGAAAGAAATCCAAAATGAACTTTGAAAAATCAAGATAATGTAACTGTGACTAGGTAAACCACAACAAAACACTACTGAAATATTTCCGACTCTTGCGTTTCAATGAAAGAAATCCAAAATGAACTTTGAAAAATCAAGAGAATGTAGCTGTGACAAGCGAAACCACGACAAAACACTACTGAAATATTCCAACTCTTGCATTTCAATGAAAGAAAACCTAAATGAACTTTGAGAAATCAAGAGAATGTAACTGTGAAAAGGTAAACCATCACAAACACTACTGAAATAATCCAACTCTTGCATTTCAAAGAAGGAAATTCAAAATGAACTTTGAAAAATCAAGAAAATGTAACTGTGATAAGGTAAACCACGACAAAACACTACTGAAATATTCCAACTCTCGTATTTCAACGAAAGAAATTCAAAATGAACTTTGAAAAATTAAGAGAATGTAACTGTGAAATGGTAAACCACGACAAAACACTACTGAAATATTCCAACTCTTACATTTCAACGAAAGAAATTCAAAATAAACTTTGAAAAATCAAGAGAATGTAACTGTGACATGGCAAACCACGACAAAACACTACTGAAATAATCCAACTCTTGCATTTCAATGAAAGAAATTCAAAATGAACTTTGAAAAATCAAGAGATTGTAACTGTGATAAGGTAAACCACGACAAAACACTACTGAAATAATCAAACTCTTGCATTTCAACGATAGAAATACAAAATGAACTTTAAAAATAAAGAGAATGTAACTGTGACAAGGTAAACAGCGACAAAACACTACTGTAATATTCCAACTCTTGCATTTCAATAGAAGAAATACAAAATGAACTTTGAAAAATCAAGAGATTTTAAGTATGGCAAGGTAAACCACGACAAAACACTATTGAAATATTCAAACTCTTGCATTTCAACAAAAGAAATACAAAATGAACTTTGAAGAATAAAGGGAATGTAACTGTGACAAGGTAAAGCACAACAAAACACTACTGAAATATTTGGACTCTTGCTTTTCAATGAAAGAAATCCAAAATGAACTTTGAAAAATCAAGAGAATGTAACTGTGACAAAGTAAACCACAACAAAACACTACTGAAATATTCCAACTCTTGCATTTCAATGAAAGAAATCCAAAATGAGCTTTGAAAAATCGAGAGAATGTAACTATGACAAGGTAAAGCACAACAAAACACTACTGAAGTATTCCAACTCTTTCATTTCAATGAAAGAAATCCAAAATGAACTTTTAAAAAATCAAGAGAATGTAAGTGTGACAAGGTAAACCACGACAAAACACTACTAAAATATTCCAACTCTTGCATTTCCATGAAACAAATCCAAAATGAACTTTGAAAAATCAAGAGAATGTAACTGTGACAAGGTAAACCACAACAAAACACATTTCAACGAAAGAAATCCACAATGAACTTTGAAAATCAAGAGAATGTAACTGTGACATGGTAAACCACGACAAAACACTACTGAAATATTCCAACTCTTGCATTTCAACGAAAGAAATCGAAAACGAACTTTGAAAATCAAGAGAATGTAACTGTGAAATGGTAAACCACGACAAAACACTACTGAAATAATCCAACTCTTGCATTTCAATGAAAGAAATTCAAAATGAACTTTGAAAAATCAAGAGAATGTAACCGTGACAAGGTAAAACACGACAAAACACTACTGAAATAATCCAACTCTTGCATTTCAACGAAAGAAATTCAAATGAACTTTGAAAAATCACAAGAATGTAACTGCGACAAGGTAAACCACGACAAAACACTACTGAAATATTCCAAATCTTGCATTTCAAAAAAAGAAATCCAAAATTAACTTTGAAAAATCAAGAGAATGTATCTGTGACAAGGTAAACCACGACAAAACACTACTGAAATAATCCAACTCTTGCATTTCAATGAAGGAAATTCAAAATGAACTTTGAAAAATTAACAGAATGTAACTGTGACATGGAAAACCACAACAAAACACTAGTGTAATATTCCAACTCTTGCATTTCAACGAAAGAAACTCAAATGAACTTTGAAAAATAAAGAGAATGTAACTGTGAAAAGGTAAACCCCTACAAGACACTACTGAAATATTCCACATCGTGAATTTCACAGAATTAAATTCAAAATGAATTTTGAAAAATCAAGAAAATGTAACTGTGACAAGGTAAACCACGACAAAACACTACTGAAATATTCCAATTCTTGTATTTCAACGAAAGAAATCCAAAATGAACTTTGAAAAATCAAGGGAATGTAACTGTGACAATGTAAAGCACAACAAAACACTACTGAAATATCCGGACTCTTGCATTTCAATGAAAGAAATTCAAAATGAACTTTGAAAAATCAAGAGAATGTAACTGTGACAAGGTAAACCACAACAAAACACTACTGAAATATTCCAACTCTTGCATTTCAATGAAAGAAATCGAAAATGAGCTTTGAAAAATCGAGAGAATGTAAGTATGACAAGGTAAAGCACAACAAAACACTACTGAAGTATTCCAACTCTTGCATTTCAATTAAATAAATCCAAAATTAACTTTTAAAAAATCAAGATAATGTAACTTTGACATGGGAAACCACTACAAAACACTACTGAAATAATCAAACTCTTGCATGTCAATGAAAGAAATCCAAAATAAACTTTGAAAAATCAAGAGAATGTAACTGTTACCGGGTAAACAACGACAAAACATTACTGAAATATTCCAACTCTTGCAATTTAACGAAAGAAATCGAAAATGAACTTTGAAAATCAAGAAAATGTAACTGTGTCAAGGTAAAGCACAACAAAACACATTTCAACGAAAGAAATCCACAATTAACTTTGAAAATCAAGAGAATGTAACTGTGACACGGTAAACCACGACAAAACACTACTGAAATAGTCCAACTCTTGCATTTCAACGAAAGAAATCCAAAATGAACTTTGAAAAATCAAGAGAATGTAACTGTGAAATGGTAAACCACGACAAAACACTTTTGAATTAATACAACTCTTGCATTTCAATGAAAGAAATTCAAATGAACTTTGAAAAATCAAGAGAATGTAGCTATGACAAGGTAAACCATGACAAAACACAACTGAAATATTCCAACTCTTGCTTTTCAATGAATGAAGTTCAAAATGAACTTTGAAAAATTAAGAGAATGTAACTGTGACAAGGTAAACCACGACAAAACACTACTGAAATATTCCAACTCTTGCATTTCACTGAAAGAAATCCAAAATTAACTTTGAAAAATCAAGAGAATGTAACTGTGACATGATAAACCACGACAAAAGACTACTGAAATATTCCAACTCTTGCATTTTAACGAAAGAAATCCTAAATGAACTTTGAAAAATCAAGAAAATTTAGCTTTGAAACGGTAAACCACAACAAAAACACTACTGAAATATTCAAACTCTTGCATTCAATGAAAGAAATTCAAAATGAACTTTGAAAAATTAAGAGAATGTAACTGTGACAAGGTAAACCACGACAAAACACTACTGAAATATTCCAACTCATGCATTTCAATGAAAGAAATTCAAAATTAACTTTTAAAAATCAAGAGAATGTAACTGTGACAAGGTAAACCCCAACAAAACATTACTGAAATATTCCAACTCATGCATTTCAACGAAAGAAATTCAAAATGAACTTTGAAAAATAAAGAGAATGTAACTGTGACAAGGTAAACCATGGCAAAACACTACTGAAATATTCCAACTCTTGCATTTCAACGAAAGAAATTCAAAATGAACTTTGAAAAATTAAGAGAATGTAACTGTGACATGGCAAACCACGACAAAACACTACTGAAATAATCCAACTCTTGCATTTCAATGAAAGAAATTCAAAATGAACTTTGAAAAATCAAGAGATTGTAACTGTGACAAGGTAAACCACGACAAAACACTACTGAAATAATCCAACTCTTGCATTTCAACGAGAGAAATCCAAAATGAACTTTGAAAAATCAAGAGAATGTAACTGTGACAAGGTAAACAGCGACAAAACACTACTGGAATATTCCAACTCTTGCATTTCAAGGAAAGAAATCCAAAATGAACTTTGAAAAATCAAGAAAATGTAACTGTGACAAGGTAAACCACGACAAAACACTACTGAAATATTCCAACTCTTGCATTTCAACGAAAGAAATCCAAAATGAACTTTAAAAAATCAAGGGAATGTAACTGTGACAAGGTAAAGCACAACAAAACACTACTGAAATATTCGGTCTCTTGCTGTTCAATGAAAGAAATCCAAAATGAACTTTGAAAAATCAAGAGAATGTAACTGTGACAAGGTAAACCACAACAAAACACTACTGAAATATTCCAACTCTTGCATTTCAATGAAAGAAATCCAAAATGATCTTTGAAAAATCGAGAGAATGTAACTATGACAAGGTAAAGCACAACAAAACACTACTGAAGTATTCCAACTCTTGCATTTAAATGAAAGAAATCCAAAATGAACTTTTGAAAAATCAAGAGAATGTAAGTGTGACAAGGTAAACCACGACAAAACACTACTGAAATATTCAAACTCTTGCATTTCAATGAAAGAAATCCAAAATGAACTTTGAAAAATCAAGAGAATGTAACTGTGACAAGGTAAACCACAACAAAACACTACTGAAATATTCCAACTCTTGTATTTCAACTAAAGAAATCGAAAATGAACTTTGAAAATCAAGAAAATGTAAATGTGTCAAGGTAAAGCACAACAAAACACATTTCAACGAAAGAAATCCACAATTAACTTTGAAAATCAAGAGAATGTAACTGTGACAATGTAAACCACAACAAAACACTACTGAAATATTCCAACTCTTGCATTTCAACGAAAGAAATCCAAAATGAACTTTGAAAATCAAGAGAATGTAACTGTGAAATGGTAAACCACGACAAAACACTTTTGAATTAATCAAACTCTTGCATTTCAATTAAAGAAATTAAAATTATCATTTAAAAATCAAGATAATGTAACTGTGACACGATAAACAACGATAAAAAACAACTGAAATATTCAAACTCTAGAATTTAAAAGAAACAAATTAAAAATTAACTTTGAAAAATCAAAAGAATGTTACTCTGACAAGGTAAACCACGACAAAACACTACTTAAAGATTCCAACTCTTTCATTACAACGAAAGAAATTCAAAATGAACTTTGAAAAATCAAAAGAATGTAACTGCGACAAGGTAAACCACGACAAAACACTACTGAAATATTCCAAATCTTGCATTTCAACGAAAGAAATCCAAAATGAATTTTGAAAAATCAAGAGAATGTCACTGTGACAAGGTAAACGCCGACAAGACACTACTGAAATAATCCATCTTGCATTTCAATGAAAGAAAGTCAAAATGAACTTAGAAAAATTAAGAGAATGTAACTGTGACAAGGTAAATCACAACAAAACACTACTGAAATAATCCAACTCTTGCATTTCAATGAAAGAAATTCAAAATGAACTTTGAAAAATCAAGAGAATGTAACTGTGACAAGGTAAACCACAACAAAACACTACTGAAATATTCCAATTCTTGCATTTCAAAGAAAGAAATTCAAAATGAACTTTGAAAAATCAAGAAAACGTAACTGTGAAAAGGTAAACCACGACAAAACACTACTGAAATAGTCCAACTCTTGCATTTCAACGAAAGAAATGCAAAATGAACTTTTAAAAATCAAGTGAATGTAACTGTGACAAGGTAAAGCACAACAAAACACTACTGAAATATCCGTACTCTTGCATTTCAATGAAAGAAATTCAAAATGAACTTTGAAAAATCAAGATAATGTAACTGTGACAAGGTAAACCACAACAAAACACTACTGAAATATTCCAACTCTTGCATTTCAATGAAAGAAATCGAAAATGAACTTTGAAAAATCGAGAGAATGTAAGTGTGACAAGGTAAAGCACAACAAAACACTACTGAAGTATTCCAACTCTTGCATTTCAATGAAAGAAATCCAAAATGAACTTTTGAAAAATCAAGAGACTGTAAGTGTGACAAGGGAAACCACGACAAAACACTATTGAAATATTCAAACTCTTGCATTTCAATGAAAGAAATCCAAAATGAACTTTGAAAAATCAAGAGAATGTAACTGTGACAAGGTAAACCACAACAAAACACTACTGAAATATTCCAACTCTTGCATTTCAACGAAACAAATCGAAAATGAACTTTGAAAATCAAGAAAATGTAACTGTGTCAAGTTAAAGCACAACAAAACACATTTCAACGAAAGAAATCCACAATGAACTTTGAAAATCAAGAGAATGTAACTGTGACACGGTAAACCACGACAAAACACTACTGAAATATTCCAACTCTTGCATTTCAACGAAAGAAATAGAAAATGAACTTTGAAAATCAAGAGAATGTAACTGTGAAATGGTAAACCACGACAAAACACTACTGAAATAATCCAACTCTTGCATTTCAATGAAAGAAATTCAAATTAACTTTGAAAAATCTAGAGAATGTAACTTTGACAAGGTAAACCACGATAAAACACAACTGAAATATTCCAACTCTTGCATTTCAATGAAAGAAATCAAAAAGGAACTTTTAAAAAACAAAAGAATGTAACTGTGAAATGGTAAACCATGACAAAACACTAGTGAAACAATCCAACTCTTGCATTTCAAAGAAAGATATCCACAATGAACTTTGAAAAATCAATAAAATGTGACAGTGACATGGTAATCCAAAACAAAACACTACTGAAATATTCCAACTCTTGTATTTCAATGAAAAAAATCCAAAATGAAATTTGAAAAATCAAGAGAATGTATCTGTGACAAGGGAAACAACGACAAAACACTACTGAAATAATCCAACTCTTATATTTCAAAGAAGGAAATTAAAAATGAACTTTGAAAAATCAAGAAAATGTAACTGTGACAAGGTAAACCACGACAAAACACTACTGAAATATTCCAACTCATGAATTTCAATGAGAGAAATTCAAAATAAACTTTGAAAAATCAAGAGAATGTAACTGTGACAAGGTAAACCACGACAAAACACTACTGAAATATTCCAACTCTTGAATTTCAACGAAAGAAATTCAAAATGAACTTTGAAAAATTAAGAGAATGTAACTGTGACAAGGTAAACCATGGCAAAACACTACTGAAATATTCCAACTCTTGCATTTCAACGAAAGAAATTCACAATGAACTTTGAAAAATTAAGAGAATGTAACTTTGACAAGGTAAACCACGACAAAACGCTTCTCAAATAATCCAACTCTTGCATTTTAATGAAACAAATTAAAATTGAAATTTGAAAAATCAAGAGATTGTAACTGTTACAAGGTAAACCACGACAAAACACTACTGAAATAATCCAACTCTTTCATTTCAACGAAAGACATCCAAAATGAACTTTGAAAAATCAAGAAAATGTAACTGTGACAAGGTAAACAGCGACAAAACACTACTGGAATATTCCAACTCTTGCATTTCAATATAAGAAATCCAAAATGAACTTTAAAAAATTAAGAAAATGTAATTGTGACAAGGTAAACAACTACAAAACAGTACTGAAATATTCCAACTCTTGCATTTCAACGAAAGAAATCCAAAATGAACGTTGAAAAATCAAGAGAATGCAATTGTGACAATGTAAACCACAACAAAACACTACTGAAATATTCGGTCTCTTGCTGTTCAATGAAAGAAATCCATAATGAACTTTGAAAATCAAGAGAATGTAACTGTGAAACGGTAAACCACAACAAAACACTACTGAAATATTCCAACTCTTGCATTTCAATGAAAGAAATCCAAAATGAGCTTTGAAAAATCTATAAAATGCAACTATGACAAGGTAAAGCATAAAAAAACACTACTGAAATATTCCAACTCTTGCATTTCAACGAAAGAAATCCAAACTGAACTTTTGAAAAATCAAGAGAATGTAAGTGTGACAAGGTAAACCACGACAAAACACTACTGAAATATTCAAACTCTTGCATGTCAATGAAAGAAATCCAAAATGAACTTTGAAAAATCAAGAGAATGTAACTGTGACCAGGTAAACCACAACAAAACACTACTGAAATATTCCAACTCTTGTATTTCAACGAAAGAAATCGAAAATGAACTTTGAAAATCAAGAAAATGTAACTGTGTCAAGGTAAAGCACAACAAAACTCATTTAAACTAAAGAAATCCACAATGAACTTTGAAAATCAAGAGAATGTAACTGTGACACGGTAAACCACAACAAAACACTACTGAAATATTCCAACTCTTGCATTTCAACGAAAGAAATCGAAAATGAACTTTGAAAATCAAGAGAATGTACCTGTGAAATGGTAAACCACGACAAAACACTACTGAAATAATCCAACTTTTGCATTTCAATGAAAGAAATTCAAATGAACTTTGAAAAATCGAGAGAATGTAGCTGTGACAAGATAAACAACGACAAAACACAACTGAAATATTCCAAGTCTTACATTTCAACGAAAGATATTTAAAATGAAATTTTAAAAATTAAAATCATGTAGCTCTGACAAGGTAAACAATGAGAAAAGACTACTAAAACAATCCAGTTATTGCATTTGAGTGAAAAAAATCCAAAATGAACTTTGAAAATTAGTTAGAAAGTAACTGTGAAACTGTAAAAAACGACAAAACACTAATGAAATATTCCAAATCTTGCATTTCAAAGAAAGAAATCCAAACTGAACTTTGAAAAATCAATAAAATGTAGCTGTGACATGGTAAAGCACAACAAAAAACTAGTGAAACATTCCAACTATTGCATTTAAATGAAAGAAATTCAAAATGAACTTTGCAAAATTAATAGAATGTCACTGTTACAGGGTAAACCACGACAGAACACTACTGAAATATTCCAACTCTTGCATTTGAACGAAAGAAATCCAAAATGAACTTAAAAAATCAAGGGACTGTAACTGTGACAAGGTAAAGCACAACAAAACACTACTGAAATATTCGGACTCTTGCTTTTCAATGAAAGAAATTCAAAATGAATTTTGAAAAATCAAGAGAATGTAACTGTGACAAGGTAAACCACAACAAAACACTACTGAAATATTCCAACTCTTGCATTTCAATGAAAGAAATCCAAAATGAACTTTGAAAATCAAGAAAATGTAACTGTGTCAAGGTAAAGCACAACAAAACACATTTCAACGAAAGAAATCCACAATGAACTTTGAAAATCAAGAGAATGTAACTGTGACACGATAAACCACGACAAAACACTACTAAAATATTCCAACTCTTGCATTTCAACGAAAGAAATACAAAATGAACTTTGAAAATCAAGAGAATGTAACTGTGAAATGGTAAACCACGACAAAACACTATTGAAATAATCCAACTCTTGCATTTCAATGAAAGAAATTCAAATGAACATTGAAAAATCAAGAGAATATAACAGTGACAAGGTAAACAACGATACAACACTACTAAAGTATTCAAACTATTTAAATTAAATGAAAGAAATCCAAAATGAGCTATGAAAAATCATGAGAATGTAACTGTGATAAGGTGAACCCCGACACAACACTACTGGAATATTACAATTCTTGCATTTCAACGAAAGAAATCCAAAATGAACTTTGAAAAATCACGAAAATGTAACTGTGACACGGTAAACCACGACAAAACACTACTGAAATATTCCAACTCTTGCATTTCAACGAAAGAAATCCAAAATCAACTTTGAAAAATCAAGAGAATGTAGCTGTGACAAAGTAAACCACGACAAAACACTACTGAAATAATCCAACTCATGCATTTCAATGAAAGAAATTCAAAATGAACTTTGAAAAATCAAGAGAATGTAACTGTGACAAGGTAAACCACGACAAAACACTACTGAAATATTCCAACTCATGTATTTCAATGAAAGAAATTCAAAATGAACTTTGAAAAATAAAGAAAATGTAACTGTGACTAGGTAAACAACAACAAAACACTACTGAAACATTCCAACTCTTGTATTTCAACGAAATAAATTCAAAATGAACTTTGAAAAATCAAGAGAATGTAACTGTGACAAGGTAAACCATGGCAAAACACTACTGAAATATTCCAACTCTTGCATTTCAACGAAAGAAATTCAAAATGAACTTTGAAAAATTAAGAGAATGTAACTGTGACATGGCAAACCACGACAAAACACTACTGAAATAATCCAACTCTTGCATTTCAATGAAAGAAATTCAAAATGAACTTTGAAAAATCAAGAGATTGTAACTGTGACAAGGTAAACCACGACAAAACACTACTGAAATAATCCAACTCTTGCATTTCAACGAGAGAAATCCAAAATGAACTTTGAAAAATCAAGAAAATGTAACTGTGACAAGGTAAACAGCGACAAAACACTACTGGAATATTCCAACTCTTGCATTTCAATAGAAGAAATCCAAAATGAACTTTGAAAAATCAAGAAAATGTAAGTATGATAAGGTAAACCAAGAAAAAACACTACTGAAATATTCCAACTCTTGCATTTCAACGAAATAAATCCAAAATGAACGTTGAAAAATCAAGAGAATGTAACTGTGACAATGTAAACCACATCAAAACACTACTGAAATATTCGGTCTCTTGCTGTTCAATGAAAGAAATCCAAAATGAACTTTGAAAAATCAAGAGAATGTAACTGTGACAAGGTAAACCACAACAAAACACTACTGAAATATTCCAACTCTTGCATTTCAATGAAAGAAATCCAAAATGAGCTTTGAAAAATCGAGAGAATGTAACTATGACAAGGTAAAGCACAACAAAACACTACTGAAGTATTCCAACTCTTGCATTTCAATGAAAGAAATCCAAAATGAACTTTTGAAAAATCAAGAGACTGTAAGTGTGACAAGGGAAACCACCACAAAAAACTACTGAAATATTCAAACTCTTGCATGTCAATGAAAGAAATCCAAAATGAACTTTGAAAAATCAAGAGAATGTAACTGTGACAAGGTAAACCACAACAAAACACTACTGAAATATTCCAACTCTTGCATTTCAACGAAAGAAATCGAAAATGAACTTTGAAAATCAAGAAAATGTAACTGTGTCAAGGTAAAGCACAACAAAACACATTTCAACGAAAAAAAATCCACAATGAACTTTGAAAATCAAGAGAATGTAACTGTGACAAGGTAAACCACGACAAAACACTACTGAAATATTCCAACTCTTGCATTTCAATGAAAGAAATCGAAAATGAACTTTGAAAATAAAGAGAATGTAACTGTGAAATGGTAAACCACGACAAAACACTACTGAAATAATCCAACTCTTGCATTTCAATGAAAGAAATTCAAATGAACTTTGAAAAATCGAGAGAATGTAGCTGTGACAAGGTAAACAACGACAAAACACAACTTAAATATTACAACTCTTGCATTTAAAAGAAATAAATATAAAATGAACTTTGAATAGTCAAAAGAATGTAACTATGACAATGTAAACAATTACAAAACACAACTTCAATATTCCAATTTTTTCATTTCAATGAGAGAAATCCAAAATGAATTTTGAAAAATCAACAGAATGTAGGTCTGACAAGGTAAACCCCAAAACAACACTACTGAAATTTTCCAAATCTTGCATTTCAACGAAAGAAATACAAAATGAACTTTGAAAAATCAAGAGAATGTAGCTGTGACAAGGTAAACCACGACAAAACACTACTGAAATAATCCAACTCTTGCATTTCAATGAAAGAAATTCAAAATTAACTTTGCAAAATCAAGAGAATGTAACTGTGACAAGGTAAACCCCAACAAAACACTACTGAAATATTCCAACTCTTGCATTTGAACGAAAGAAATCCAAAATGAACTTTGAAAAATCAAGGGAATGTAACTGTGACAAGGTAAATCACAACAAAACACTACTGAAATATTCGGACTCTTTCTTTTCAATGAAAGAAATCCAAAATGAACTTTGAAAAATCAAGAGAATGTAACTGTGACAAGGTAAACCACAACAAAACACTACTGAAATATTCCAACTCTTGCATTTCAATGAAAGAAATCCAAAATGAGCTTTGAAAAATCGAGAGAATGTAACTGTGACAAGGTAAATCACAACAAAACACTACTGAAGTATTCCAACTCTTGCATTTCAATGAAAGAAATCCAAAATGAACTTTTGAAAAATCAAGAGAATGTAAGTGTGACAAGGTAAACCACGACAAAACACTACTGAAATATTCAAACTCTTGCATTTCAATGAAAGAAATCCAAAATGAGCTTTGAAAAATCGAGAGAATGTAACTATGACAAGGTAAAGCACAACAAAACACTACTGAAGTATTCCAACTCTTGCATTTCAATGAAAGAAATCCAAAATGAACTTTTGAAAAATCAAGAAAATGTAACTGTGACAAGGGAAACCACTACAAAACACTATTGAAATAATCAAACTCTTGCATTTCAATGAAAGAAATCCAAAATGAACTTTGAAAAATATAGAGAATGTAACTATGACAGGGTAAACCACAAGAAAACATTACTGAAATATTCGAATTCTTGCAATTTAAAGAAAGAAATCGAAAATTAACTTTGAAAATCAATAATATATAACTGTGTCAAGGTAAAGCAAAAAAAACCTTATTTCAACGAAAGAGCTGAACAATTAACTTCTAAAATCAAGAAAATGTAAATGTGACACGATAAACCAAAATAATATATACCTGATATAATCCAACTCTTGCATTTCAACGAAAGAAATACAAAATGAACTTTGAAAATCAAGAGAATGTAACTGTGAAATGGTAAACCACGACAAAACACTATTGAAATAATCCAACTCTTGCATTTCAATGAAAGAAATTCAAATGAACTTTGAAAAATCAATAGAATGTAACTATGACAAGGTAAACTACGACAAAACACTACTGAAATATTACAACTCTTGCATTTCAACGAAAGAAATTCAAAATGAACTTTGAAAAATCAAGAGAATGTAACTGTGACAAGGTAAACCACGACAAAACACTACTTAAAGAATCCAACTCTTGCATTTCAATGAAAGAAATTCAAAATGAACTTTGAAAAATTATGGGAATGTAAATGTGGCAAGGTAAACCACGACAAAACACTACTGAAATATTACAAATCTTGCGTTTCAACGAAAGAAATACAAAATGAACTTTTAAAAATCAAGAGAATGTAGCTGTGACAAGGTAAACCACGACAAAACACTACTGAAATAACCCAACTCTTGCATTTCAATGAAAGAAATTCAAAATGAACTTTGAAAAATCAAGAGAATGTAACTGTGACAAGGTAAACCACGACAAAACCCTACTGAAATATTCCAACTCATGCATTTCAATGAAAGAATTTCAAAATAAACTTTGAAAAATCAAGAGAATGTAACTGTGACAAGGTAAACCCCAACAAGACACTACTGAAATATTCCAACTCTTGCATTTCAACGAAAGAAATTCAAAATGAACTTTTTGAAAAATCAAGAAAATGTAATTGTGATAAAGTAAAACACGACAAAACACTACTGAAATATTCCAACTCTCGTATTTCAACGAAAGAAATTCAAAATGAACTTTGAAAAATTAAGAGAATGTAACTGTGAATAGGTAAACCATGACAAAACACTATTGAAATATTCTAACTCTTGCATTTCAACGAAAGAAATCCAAAATGAACTTTGAAATATCAAGAGAATGTAACTGTGACATGGTAAACCATGACAAAACACTAATGTTGGGAGGGGGAGTCTAAATTTGGGGGGATGGGGTCCTTTTGTGTCTCAAAATTCGCAAATTAAAAAGTATTAAAAAATGGGGGGCAAAACAGTTGGGGGGGGGGGGGCTGGGGGCTCTTTGGGGGCCCTGGGTCCCTTTTGGGGTTCGAGGGGGCCGTGGGCCCTTTGGGGAGGGGTTCGGAGCCCTTTGGGGTTGGGGTTGGGGTTTGTTGGGGTAGGGGACATCACAACACTGTTCAAATGGAGGTTGTGTATTATATAGACCAAAGAGTTTCACCCTCAAATCATCTTCTAAATCATTTTCTAAAATCATCTTCTAAAATACCTAAAACGGTTTCGCTTAAATCATCTTCTAAAATGTCTCAAAATGGTTTCGCACAAATAACCCCTAAACGTAATTTCTGCATGCTCCTTCTGTTTTTGCGTCCCTGCGCTGTCACATTTGAAATTACTGGGAAACCTTTCCCACGTAAATCTCTTCATCTCCAAGATGTTCTTGGTTGCACTAGTATGGCTTCGATAGAATATCAATTATCGCTAAGTCTAATAACCTGAGAAGCCGTATTTAAAAATTGAATACTAATTTATCTCTTTAGGGTCCCGCATAATTCCAAGGAAACAAGTGATATCATTTATAATTCCCTTTCGTTAATCAATAATTCACCTTAGAAACAACAAATAAATTCCCCTTTCTTGAATCAATAATTCCCCTTAGAAACAACAAATAAATCCCCCTTTCTTGAATCAATAATTCCCCTTAGAAACAACAAATTAATTCCCCTTTCGTGAATCAATACATTCCCCTAGCGATTATGTAAATCAAGTTCTCGGAAATTCACTCCCCCCTCGAGTTCTAGATCAATACATTCTCCTCACCGTCAATGCGTATGTGTAAACTTCGCCCGGAGACAATTCTCCTGGACGAACACCAACAAATCAATTGACCTTGAAAGCGCATGTACAAACTTCGCCCGGAGACAATTCTCCTGGACGGACACCAACAAATCAATTTCTCGGAAATTCTCTCCCCTAGATCAATACATTCCACACTGATTATGTAAATCACCCCTCGTGTCATTACCCTTGGCCAAACAACACCCTGACAACAAATAAATCGACCTTGACCTCATTAGACTCGATCGATAATCCTTGAATAAATTATGTCCCGTTCGGCGTTAGAGTCAATTGTAGATGACAGCATGGTGTTCGTTCAGTATTCTATGCCCATATATGGTGCCCCGTCACGAGTTGTAGATCAATACATTTCCCCCACCGTTAATGCGCATGTGCAAACTTCACTCCGGAGACACTTCTCCTGGACGAACTCCAACAAATCAATTTCTCAGAAATTCACTCCCCTCGATTACGCAATCAATTTCTCAGAAATCCATTTCCCCTAGGGAGGCTATGCCCATATATGGTGTTCGTTCCGGAACTCATGAGGTTAGGTTAGGTTACGCAATCAATTTCTCGAAAATCCATTTCCCTAGGGAGGCTATGCCCATATATGGAGCCCCGTCGGCATTAAACTAAATTGTAGATGGCAGCACGCAGTGTATCTCATAACTCATGATAGGTTCCTACTTGTAACCCAAAACGAATAGGAGTTAGATAAACAATCAATGCAAACAAATATTCTTTCAATCAAAATTCTTTCAATCATAGGGACGGCACCTCTTGCTATTTCGTTCGCTTCACGACCTGCAACTGTTTCACGCCACAATATGCAGCACACTTTTTTTACGTGTTCTTCGTAATCCCGTTGACATCAAAATACACCAACAACTACTTACAAATGGGACTGTAACTAATTGTGACCGTGACCACTTGTGACTCTGACTACTAGACTACGAATAATTGCGATTTGGCTATTTGCGACTGCGACAAACTATAACAGTGACTGCAATTGATTTTAGTCTGGATCAACTTATTTAAGTCAGATGACTCCTTTTATACTGGAAAGATCAAAATTGTTCGATGTTCTAGATTATTTCGAAATTGATAGAGCAGAAACTAATTTAACTTCTAATGGCAATCTGAAATTGCCTTATAGGTTGTCCAAAGGGACAATATTATCTTTGGACACCTACAGTTCCCTTGACCTAAGGTATTCTTTGCGGGTTGAAAAGATAGAAGGTCAATTACTTGCCTCAGAGATTCAAAACAGTTGATACCTTCAGCAAATGCCAGCATATTCCTTAACATGAATGCGAATGAATTATTGTTTGCTCTCCTTCTTCTCGGATGTCTCTGATGGTGGCTATGCAGTTACGACCAAAGTCCCCAGGTAAATCCTCCTGTCAGTAACGACAATTTTCACTTTCCCAAAAGGGTAAGATACACCTCCGATAAAGTTGAATTGTTGATTTGCTCAGATGAGAGGTATCATACAACAAAACAAACTACAGCACTAGACTGCTTGTAAAAAATAACGCTGATAGTATTCGTATTTGCATTTCGACAAGGAGTGTCATTTAAGTTTTACATGGCGATATAGCCGACTATGATGCTTTTTAGGTGACAAAATAGTCTTCCATGTCAAACTTTTGTTGGTCTTTTCTTCAATAGGATGCATACGGCTTGAATTGAAGCAACTTCGAAAAACAAGCGGTGTTACATATTTGTCAATATTCCGATTAAGCGGTAAAAGTTCAACGACAGTATTGATTTCGACATCAATGACGACTTCAACGCAATAATACTAACGGTGACAATGATGGTAATATCGAGGTTCATTGTCTTCGTTGCTGAAGCATCATGATCAAGATCATCATAATTATCTCATTGCGGTCTTCGAGGTCATCGTTGTCTCAGACAATCGATAAAAACATCAATTTTACTTTGTGACTTGAACTCAATATTTCTTCTCTTTTTTTAATATTAAATGTTTGAAGAAAGAAGGTAAATTTTTGCGCCTTATCCTTATTGCACCATTATTCTTGGCAATCCAGCTGGTATGCCCTTTTCCCCCCAAATTCATTCCGATCTCAATGACTCTGAAAAAGTAAACTAGAACTTTTAATTTCCAATCAAATGAGCCCTTTCTGAAATTTATATGAGCATTCTATAAGAACATATATGCCCCCAGGGCAAAACTTACAACGCCTGCTCTTTGGCCCTGGGGGGGGGTGTCAACCCCGGGGTTTTCGTTATACGATCTTTGAACTATTTTTAACGAAATGGCTACCCCAAAATTTCTGTCGAATGTATTTGGGGGAAAAGGGCGTGGAGGGGGGGGGCTAGCTGCCTTCCAATCAGTTTTGACCCTTAAAAAGTGAAATAGAATTTTCGATTTCCAATCAAATGAGCCCTCTCTGAAGTTTATACGAGCATCTCTTCAATAAGAACCTTGTATGCCCCAGGGCATAACTTACAACACCTGCCCCCGGGCCCTGGGCGGTTGTGTCGACATCGAAGTTTTGTTATCTGACCTATAAACTAATTTTAACAAAATGTCTACCTAAGAATTTTTATTTGATACATTTGGGGGACAAGGGCTTGGGAGGGGTGGCAATCAAATGAGCCTTTTCTGAAGTTTATACGAGCACCCCTTCTATAGGAATCATATTTTCCCCTAGGGCATAACTTACAACGCCTGCCCCTTGGCTCTGGGGGGTTGTGTCAACCCCAAATTTTTTTATATGATCTTCGAACTATTTTTAACAAAATGGCTACCTAAAATTTTTTATCGGATTTATTTGGGGAAAAGGGCGTCGGGGTGGGGATATCAGCCCTTCGATCGCTTTTGAATCTTATAAAGTGAACTAGAACTTTCAATTTCCAAACAAAGGAACCCTGTCTGAAGTTTATACGAGCATCCCTTCCACAAGAACCTTATATACCCCCAGGGTATAAGTTACAACGCCTGCCCCCGGGCCTTGGGCGGTTGTGTCGACATCGGAGTTCTGTCATCTGACCTTTAAACTATTTTTAACAAAATAGCTATCTCAAAATTTGATCTGATACATTTGGGGAAGAAGGGCGTGGGGGGAGGCTAGGTGCCCTCCGATCTCTTTTGAGTCTGAAAAAGTGGACTTGAGCTTCTAATTTTCAATCAAATGAATCCTCTCTGAAGTTTATACAAGCATCCATTCTATAAGATACATATTTACCCCCAGGACATAACTTGTAACGCCTGCCCATGGGTCCTGGGGGGTTGTTTGCACCCCAGAGTATTTTTTATTCAGAGTATTATTTTTATCTGATACATTTGGGGAAGAGGGGCGTGGGGGGGGGCTAGGTGCCCTCCGATCACTTTTGACTCTGAAAAAGTGGACTTGAGCTTCTAATTTTCAATCAAATGAATCCTCTCTGAAGTTTATACAAGCATACATTCTATAAGATACATATTTACCCCCAGGACATAACTTGTAACGCCTGCCCCTGGGTCCTGGGGGGTTGTTTGCACCCCAGAGTATTTTTTATATGATATTTAAAAGGTTTTTAACAAAATGGCCACCTCGAAAATTTTATCGGATCTATTTGGGGAAAGAAGGGCGTGGAGGGCTAGTTGCCCTCCGATAACTTGTGACTCTTAAAAAGGGCACTAGAACCCTCAATTTGCAAACCCTCGAATGAGCCCCCTTTGAAGTTTGTAAGACGACCCCTTCCATATGAAGTGCTTCTGGGTAAGAAAAATAAATAAATAATAAAATACAGGAGCCGAATAGCCTTTACAATAGGCAACGCTGTAGCGTTGCCTCTGATTATCGCTTGGTCGGATTCATGTGTGCCACAGATCCAAAATTCAATCATTACCTTCGCTATGCAGGACTTACTTCGTAGATACCTTAGACTATTGAAAGTAACAATGAAATAGTGTGATCCAGGTCACTCGAACATACAGGAAGTAGATACAGTCCATAGCTTTGTTGAAAGAAGTCTCAAACATCACTTGGAGAAGCAGTTACACTCACTACTGAACTTGGAGAAGGAGCTAAAAAAAAATCATTATCCAAATTAACTTAGTCATGGCTCAGTTATATGCAGCACTGCAGATGCAGCACAAAAGCACTGCCTAAATAAAGGGCGATTTGGGCACAATGTATTTTTTTTTCTTTTTTCTAACCAGGGCACTTCTTACAGAAGATTAAATAAAAAAAACAAGTTTTTTAAACTGAAAGTAAGGAGCGACATTAAAACTTAAAACGAACAGAAATTATTCCGTATATGAAAGGGGATGTCCCCTCCTCAACGCCTCGCTCTTTACGCTAAAGTTTTACTCTTTCTCACATATTTTTAAAACAATAAAAAACTTTAGCGTAAAGAGCAAGGCGTTGAGGAGGGGACAGCCCCTTTCATATACGGAATAATTTCTGTTTGTTTTAAGTTTTAATGTCGCTCCTTACTTTCAGGTTAAAAAACTTGTTTTTTTTTATTTCATTTCTGATCGTTTTTTAGTTAATGCAGCTTTTATTTTGGCTCACCGTCATTGAATAACTAAACAAAATTTGCATAAAAATTTTAATTTGCTTTTGTTAAATGGATGTCTCTAAATTTGGTTATGACGTAATTTACAAATTAACTTTCGTAACTAACTTCTATATTCGTATATTTTTCTTCTGGCAAAAAATACAAAGTTGCAGATTTTTGCAGATATGAGCTTGAAACCTACGTAATAGGGTTTTCTGATACGCTGAATCTGACGGTGTGATTTTCATTAAAATTCTTTCACTTGTAGGGGATGTTGCCCCCCTCTTAAAAAATCGGGTAAATTTTCTCAGGCTCGTAGCCTTTTAGTAGTGATGAGTACTACGAAACTTAACAAAATTTATTTATTTACAATCAGCATTATAAACCCATTCTTTTGATACATTTATTGACATCAAAATTCCGTTTTTAAAAGTTTCGATTACTATTGAGCCGTATCGCTTGTTTTTTAATTATTTTTTTTATTACGTATATGTTATTACGTATATGAGGGGGTTGTCCCCTTATTCAATACCACGCTCTTTACTTTAAAATTAAAAAAAAAAAATTGATTAAAAAACCCCTTAATCACACCGGCCGTTTAATTAGAATAGATAGCTCTTTTGAAAGCACAAAAAAAAAAATTGTAGCGTAAAAAGCGAGGTATTGACTTGGGGGAAAACCCGTTCATATACGTTATAATTTCTGTTCGTTGTAAGTTCTAATGTTGCTTCTTATTTTCAGTTGAAAAAATTTTTTTTTTTTTAATTTTATTTCTGATCTTTTTTTAAATAATGCTCGGAAATCCGGCGCCCCATTCATAGAAATCTCCCTTACGCCAAAGAAAAATCCTCCACGGAAAGATTCTCCTGAGTAACCCCCTCCTCCAGCCCCACCCTCCAGAAAAAAATCCTTCCTGAAAATATCTGTATACTTCCCAATAACCAATAAATAATGCTGGCAAGTCCGGCGCCCTCTTCATGGCAATTTCCCTTCCCCCATGAAAACTTCCTTCATAGACAGATCCTCCAACATAACCCCCGACATCCCCCCACTACCAGAAAAAAAACCCTCCTGAAACTTCTGTATACTTCCCAATAACCAATACTATATGCTAACATTGGGTAAAGTTCATAACTTTTAGCCTACCCCCGGGGACTTCGGGGGATTAAGTCATCCTAAAAGACATAGTTATCATATTTTCGACCATACTGAACAAAATGGCTATCTCAAAATTTTGATCGGGTGCCTTTGGGAGACAAAAAGAGCGTTGGAGGGGGCCTAGTTGCCCTCCATTTTTTTGGTCACTTAAAAAGGGCACTAGAACTTTTAATTTCCGTTTTAATGAGCCCTCTTACGATATTCTAGGACCGCTCGCTCCTTACTTACAGTTCGTTACCACGAACTGTTTGATTTTGTCGTAAAAACTTCGAAAGGGGCTCATTTGATTCAAAATTGAAAGTTCTAGCGCCTTTTCTAATAATCGAAAGGTGTTGGAGGGCAACCAGCCCCTCCCCCCCCATGCCCATAACTTCTCCTAGTACATCCAATCAAAATTTTGAGATAGCCAATTCATTCAGCGTAGTCGAAAGGCCCAGTGATTCTATCTTTGAGGATGACAACTCCCCCCAAAGCCCTCAGGGCAAGGATTGTAAGTTTTGCCCCGGAGGCATATAAGGTTCTTATATGGAAAGAGTGGTCATACAATTTGGGAGGGGGCTCATTGGATTTGAAGTCTAGTGTCATTTTACTAGTCGAAAGAGATCAGAGGGCCACAAGTCCCTCCCCAGCCCATGATTTCCTCAAACACATCCAATATAAAATTTTGACACAGCCATTTTATTCAACGTAATTGAAAGGTCCGGTAATCATGTCTTTGAGGATGCCAACCCCCCAACAGCCCGAAGGGCAATGGTTATATGTTATAACCCAGGGGCACATTAGGTTTTTTATGAAAAAGATGGTCGTATAATCTTCGGAGGGGGATCATTGGATTGGAAGTAGGAAATTCTAGTGCCCTTTTTAAGAGTCAAAGTGATAAGAGGGCAATAAATCACCCCCTTACGTCCTATTTTTCCCAAATACATCCGATAGACATTTTGAGATAGCCATGTGTTCAATAAATAGTCCAAAGATCACATAACAAAGCCTTCGGGGTTGACACAATCCCCCAGAGTCTGATGGCAAGGATTGTAAGTTGTGCCTCGGAGCCATATAAAGTTTTTATGGAAGGAGTGGCTGTGTAAACTTTAGAAGAAGCACATTTGCTTGGAAATGTAAAGTTCTAGCTCCTTTTGGAGATACAAAAGGGATTGAGGGCAATTGTCCCTCCCTCCCGGCACCCTCTTTCCCCTAAACGCATGCGATCATAAATTGTGAGATATTGATTTTGTTTGCCATAGTCCAAAGAGCATATAACAATGCCTTCAGTTTGGACACAACCCCCCAGAGCCCAGAGGTAAGGGTTGTAAGTTATGTCCCGGGGCATTTAAAGTTCTTATAGAACTGGTGTCGCATGAACCACGGATGATGCTCCTTTGATTGGAAGTCGGAAGTTCTAGTGCTCTTTTTAGGAGTCAAAAGTGAATAGAGGACAACCAGTCCACCCCCCCCCCCCCTACCAAGCCGATCATTCTCAAAAACACATTCAATCAGAATTTTAATAGAGCTTTTTTGTTCAGAATTGTTGAAAGTGGATTCAGGGAATTCAGGTGAACCTTTCAGAGAATGCTGAGGGAGTTTTAAACTAAATCAAAACACGTTATTTGTATAAGGATTGCCAAAAGGACGTAATTCAGGAATTAGTGAGCATTTGGAACTTCCAGAAAATGATAAGGAAGATGATTAAAAAGGCCATATTTGCATGCTACCACTTGTATTTCCTAAAATTCGAAGTACAAAAAAATTCGAAGTCAAAAAAAGAAAAAAGTGTCACCACAAACATTATTTTTCGAATAGGAAAAATCACGACTAAGATATCTATATCATCTTTATTTCGTATTTCGGAAACATCACAAGTGAATTTTTTAAGTATATTTTAAGTATATTTTGTGTCATTTTAAGACATGAAAAAAAGTTAGTAAAAATCTCTAAGACAAAAAAGGTTTAAATTCAAAAAAATTAAAGTTAAAACAATTAATTCCAAAAAAGGGGGGACAAGAATCTGGGGGATGGGACGTTCGGCCCCTTGGAGGTTGAACATTGATGACCATAACTTTCCTCTAAAAATACCATAGCAATTGATGCATTGGGGAACATAACTTCGCCGGTTTACTATACACAAGCGCGTGATAAGACTGGTTTCATTCGATCCAAGTAAAAAAAACACTATTCATAGATTATATCATCAAAAAACGCATTAAAGATAATAATGTCCAGACAGATATTTGAAATGAGAAGCCCGTTGGATTATGCTAATAAATTATGTCTTGTGCTGTGATTATGTAAGTAGATCAATGCTCTAGTTTAGTATAGGCTATCTTTAGTGCCCAAATAAAGTATGCAGTATTTAGTATGGGTAATCTTTAGATCCCAAATAAGGGTGTAAGATCAGTAGCTGGAACCCCTACACTACTTACTACCACCACAGTTACTGTAATTAATAACGCTGAGGGTATTAAGGTGAAACGCTTAGGGAACATTTAGGAGAGTTTCAATTAAACGAAAAACTATGTGCATGCAGGTTTTCAAGAGGGCATATAAGCAATATCTTATGCAGCAGCGCTCTATAATAGGTCATTGAATCTTTTACAGGAGCCAATTAGATTGGAAGTGAAAAGTTCTAGTGCCCTTTTTAAGAGTCAAAACAGATTGGAGGACAAACAGCCCTCCTCCCAAGTATATTCATTTTCCAAACACATCCAGTCATAATTTTGAGATTGTCATTTTGTTCACCATTTTAGAACGATCCAGAAACTATATCTCTAGGGATAATGGGTATGTCAACTCCCCACAATTATGTGATTGGCCCGTTATACCTTTAAACTAAATCGTGCTTTACAACTAAAACAAAAGGCGCTGTGTGTATGATTGCCAATAAGACACCTCAGCAATATACCGAACCCGACTGTGGGTATCAAGTTGAAACCTTCAGGGCTACTACTCTAACTATTTCTGCTCTTACAATTTAAATACATCAAAAGAGTGTAAGTATATCCAGTTTGTCAAAGAGCATAGATATAATTTCTTGGGAATGGCATTAAGTTTTACTTTTCAGGACGACTTGAGGAGGTATAAAATTAAATTAAACAATACTATTTGTGTCAGGATTAAAAAAAAAATCAAGAAGTTTCTCCAACATACAAATAGCAAGCAAAATTAGGGATTATTATAGAAAAAAAACAAAAAGATATAAAAACCTTTTCAATGAAAAGACTATGTCAATAAAAAATGAACAGAAATAAATTTAAAAAGATTTTTCCACAAAACAAGTCTTTCAAAGAAAAGTAAAGAGCTCCATTAAGCCAAATATGAGCAGAAATAAAATCAAATAAATTCAAAGGGTATGACTACCACAATGACTATCAATAAATAAATGAACCCAAAACGAACAAGTTACAATAATTAACGAAGTAAAACTCAAAACGAGTAAAAATTAACATGAGTAGGGCTGACAGCCCCCTTCTCAAGACCAGAACCTTATTCGAACTTTAATGAAAAAAAAAATACCGTGGATTGCCAGTTAATATACATATACTGATACCTTGGAGTTTTAATATTTACTTATTTATTAAAGTCAAAAACGTGAAAACACTTAAAATGTATTTTGTTTCCAGTAATGTGGAAATTATGCTGTTCGTCTTGAGAAGACATGGGGATTGTCAACCCTACTCTTGTTAATTTTTGCTTATTTTGAGTTTGACTCGGTTTTTTGTTGTAATTTCTGTTCGTTTTGGGTTGCATTTATTTATTGATGGTGATTCGTGGTAGTCTTACGTTTGGAAGATTATTTGACTTTATTTCTGCTCATTTTCGGCTCTTTAATTTTCTTTGAAAACTTGTTTTGTGGAAAAAGTTTTTTTAAATTAAAATCTATAAGGACGCCAATGCTCCATTTTCTGAAGTTAAACAACTTTAATTTACACATGGCTCCAAAAGAGTCTGGTACAAACTTTGGTTTTCTGAATAATCAGTCTCTGACCTAACCATTGTTGTGGAGGCTAAAAGTAAAGCACGGAAAGATATGTCATGGAAGTGGTCGAGTTTCTTGTGGTCCCAAATCTGTTGGATCTCAAACCTTCTATTCCTATTGAAAAAAATCAGTGATGTGCATCAGTCTACTGAAGCTATGCATCAGTGCAGAAAGGCAGAAACGCCACGTTTGAGTCCTAAAGCAGACCTTGGCCATTTTTGAGAAAACCATTTTAGGTGAAAAAATTGTCGTAAAAAAGTGGATAAAGAACTCAAGCCCTGTTCTGCACTTTTATCGGTACGGCTTTAGCAGACAAAAGGACGAACAAATTTGTCGTGTTCGTTTTTCATTTGGCCTTTTAACTTAATAAATTTCTACCAACAGGACTAAAACTCTATCAACTGGTCTCCCGTGCTATAGCGGCTTTAAACTTGCCTTTTATTCGTTGCTCTATCCACCATACATTTTATTTCTGAAAAAGAAAATTCAATTGTATTTTTTTCGAAATTTTAAAAAGTGCACATACGACCTTTTTGCTATCACACGGTAACATAATATTTATTACAGGGCGCGTAGAATTTATCCTGATTTACTTTATATTATAATTCCTAGGTATTGTATTTAATATATTATTTAGCTGCTCGGTTTATTTCTTTCTCGTTCAAAGTACGCGTGTACTCTGCGATGATAATTTAAATCGTAATATTTGATTGGAAACGGATAACCAATAAATTACCTGAAGTGTGTCAAACACAGGGAGATTATTGTGTTCTCTTTTCTCACGCATAACTTATTGCGCAAAAAAAGATGTATGAATTACAGCATTATTACCTTGGAAAATCCCGACCAGTATTACACTAAAGTTTGGCGACATGATTTAAAAAGGAATTTTAGCATAAATTTTTAAAACACAAGCGCCCACATTGCGTGTCTAATTAAATGCGCTTTAAAGAACAAAGATAGAACAGTTACAACCATAGCTGGTTTTGGAAAATCCAATCTGAGAATTGCTCAAACCTCGGGAAAGCCAAAGCGTGCCTTAAGAATTCAATTTCTCTTTCAGACGAATGGCTAATTCATTATATCTGTAAATCCCGAATGATAGGGAACACAGAGGGACAGTAGCTGATTTCTACAGTTGAAATGCTTCATTTTACTCGCTTGGATTCAAACGAGTTAAGACTAGACCCCGACGCCGCGCCGATGAAGGAAGACCGGCGGCGGCGGGGCCAAAAACAGCGCGCCGCGTAAGATGTCGGCAGCGCGCCGCCGGCGCGATCAATGTTGACCGCAAACATTAATAATTTCATCAGTCTTTCTTAAATCACAGCTTAAATCTACAACAGATTCGAGCCTATTCATGGGTTCGAAAATTCACAAGTTGCTGGCTGGAAACTGGTCTTCTTCGTTATTCATCAAGAGAAGTAGAAATCTGGTAGAAACGAAATGGCTGTGGCGTTTCAAGACCCTTGCATAATACGAGTAGTTGAAGTATCTATTAGCTATGTATTCTTACCATAAATAAATATCAAAATTAGTAGTTTTTTTCATCGAGCATTACTGCATGCAAAACTTCAAATACCGTATCACAAAATTCGTCAGTTATCTGGGTATAATCTTTGGATATAACTTTGAACTTTTTTCATAATACCCTTTGCCTATATCTGTTTTGTCACCTTTAAAACACTTGAAATGGGCGACTTTGATATTGATTGTTTTCTTTGCTCTTTTGAATTCCAAAAAAGCCTTCTTGTATTAAAAACAGCTTTTTAATAACAATTTAAAAAAAGCATTTAAAGTTTTTTTTGGCTTCTTTATAGAATATGTCATGTGGGCTAAGGCTGAACTGCTGCTTTTTTATTTCTTTTGGCTGCTCTTTTGGATATTATTCATTTTTTTCTTTTGGGGATTCATTCCAAATTATAAACTGATAAATACCTAATATCAGCTAAATTATAAACCGCATCTAAAAGGAGTAAATTTATCAAATTAAAAAATACATGACGAACACTTCACATGAGAACACTTCAATTACAATGAAACAAAAAACACTTAATGGTTTATTCGGTATGAAGAAAAATGAAGTGCCATGTATTTTCTTAGGTAAAAAATTAAAAGCTCGTCCGTTTAAATGTAATTAAATGAAATAATATGCAGACTGAAGTAGCTCCAGGAAGATGTTGAGATTTTCATTCTAGTTCGTCACTTTTAATCCAAGCAAAATGTTAGGACACTTAGTATAAGCTATTGAGTTTAAGCTTTGATTTCCAAATGCTCACAAAAATTACCAAATTTAAGAAAGTCGCAACAATAAGTCACCTGTGGTCAAAATACTCAAAGACTCCTCTTTCATCCCACACCCAGGCTCAAAGCTTCTGCTATGGTCATTTTCATGGAAATCTCCAGAGAGTTTCTTTTTAAAATAGATTTCAAGCGTAGTTAAGGATATTAAGCCTTTTTTGCTTTTCTTCAAAGCTTTGAAAAAAGTGTTATACTATTCCAAATGTTACACTTGTTATATTTGTTTATATTTTTGGTAATCATTTGTGGGGTGATCGAATATTTAAACCACTGTAGATACGTAAGAACGTTGCAACATCTAGTACCCTGAGGTCATAAGACTGTCAAAGACTCCTCCTTGAACCCCCCAAATTGAAAGATTAATGTAACTTGGGCACTGGACCAAGGGCGCCATTGTCACTCGAGCACAACGTTAGGTGGGAATGTCGATATCGCTTTCGGCACACCAATTTGTTTTACTGTGAATCTGTCTGGTACTTGTGAATGAATGTTTTCAAAGTAAACCCGTTTCATCAATAAGAAAAAAAAACGGGTTGGACGCATATGTCCCTTTCCCTTTGGACGATAAAACTATACAAGTTCTGTATGAAGTATAACTCACAAAAATCTTTTTAATTTTTGACAACTTTTCAACTTTTTGGCATCCCTGCTTTCAATAAAAAAAAAATCAAGGTACTATCACTTAAAAATAACTCCCCATGCCCCCCCCTCTGGATACAATCTTGATAGGATAAAGTTTCTGCTTTAAATAGAAAAAAATAATTAACTTATTGGCACCCCTGCTTTCAAAAAAAATCCAGGTATTATCATATAAATATGATAGCTCCCTACCCCCTTCCTCTGGATACCACCTTGATAGGATGCCGTCTCGGCTTTAAATTAAAAAAAAATTAACTTTTTGGGATCCCTGCTTTCAATAAAACAAATTACAAGATATCATTTAAATGTAATACCTCCCTACCTCCCCCCCTCTGGATACCACCTTGATAGGATACCGTCTCAGCTTTCGTTCGAAAAATAATTTACTTAATAATTAACTAGGTCACTATAAGGTTCAAACAAACACGCAAAATAACGTGAAACATCTTATTGTTCCTTGAAAAAAAATTGAGGGTATGGGTAAAGGGGCACAAAGACAACCACAAAAATGTCGAAATTATTCAGATTTACTTCAAATTATTGGAAAACTGAGTCATAGATTCGCCGTGACATTCAATAGGATCCAAAGAACCTAATTAATAGGGAGCACACACAAAAACCAAATTAGACCAGTAGCCTATGAGAAATCGCAAAATACCCAAGACAATGAACAAGTCCTTATGGGGGGCCCTGGGTCTATCAAAATATTTCAATGGTTCCCCAGGGAATTTCATATCATTTTCCTCTGTCTCCACTTTAAGTGAAAAAAAAATAATTAGCTTTTTGGCATCCCTGCTTTCAAAAAAAAAAAATGAGGTATTATCATTTAAAAATGATAGCCCCCTATCCTCCCCCCGCTATCGGCAATAATTTAGAATTTGTTTATGAATCATATTTTTGGGGTAACTTCCGGTTCAATCTTTAATGTCCCAACCTTGTACATAGCTTAGTCTATAGCTAAATTTTGTCTCTTTTTTTGGGGGGGGGGGTAAAATCTTTCAGAAAGAAGATTGTATTTTCTATCAGGCGTTCAACAATTGAGTATTAAACATTAAGAAAGTCTTATCTAAAAACAGTCTTATATAGAAACAAACCATGTCGGCTGTCAATTTCAAAATCCAACTGAAGGCTAAAGCTGTATAGTAGTGAATGCGTTCTATAATTCTATTCAACTTGAAAATAAAATTCTGGACTATGAATGATGTAAGAAATAGCGGTTGGGAAACTGCATTCGAAATGATTTAAACTCATTTCATAAAGACGATACTTTTCTTGTCAACATATGAAGAACTGTGCATATTACAATATTTGCAATTGCATACTATATCTGTCTGGTTTTTATGCAAAGTAACAAAAGAGATAAAAATTAATGAACAAGAGAGTAGTGAAGAATTATGGTATGCAAAGTAATATTTGGCAGGGAAAGTCACTGCCGATAAATCGCTAGGGGTGGCACCGTGATTGCGTGATTCGGGGGACCAATTTTTTTTTCGGGGTGACGCATAAATTTTTGGGGAACTACCCGACAATTCGGGGATAGTGCAAGCCCTGCTTGATTTCTAATCAGGAAAATCGAAATACTAAACCACACGACAAGGAAAAGCTCCGACTGTGCGGTTAACGCAATAAAGAATTGCCGCAAAATTAATTTAAAGTCGACCAAACGCCACCACCTCTGCCGGCGGTGGCACGCCTACGGCGCGCCGGCGGCGTTACGACACTTCGGCGGCGTTCGACCGGGCCTCTTGTCGGCGGCGTTCGGTCGATCTGCCGGCGCGGCTCCGGGGTCTAGTTGAGACCATTGAATTCAAAATGTATATGGGAAACGTGCATCAGCTTTTCTGACTGCAGTAAATTCAGACTTTTTTTCAGTAAATTCAATTGAATTTTTTCAGTAAAGTACAAATTATATTTTGGCTTTTAGAAGGCATAGTGATTAGAGCCCTATTCAGATTAAGTCTTGGTTACATCATGTGTTGGTTAAGCCTGGGCATGAATTTAAAAAAAAAAATCAAAATTAAATTTAAAAAAAAGTATTTTCAACTATGACTGGAGGAGGGGGTAATTTTCCTCAGGGAGTATACTTAATGGGGTTTGGGAATTTTCCAGCAGAAAACACCTAAACCTATAGATAATAGCCTAAGCAATTAAAGAATTTCTGAAGGTTTGTTTGTTTTGCACTCATCAAATTATTAATGTCTAAGCTGTTAAAGACGAAAAACGCGCCGAACCTAATGAACTAGTTTTGCTTATTTTTTGCACCGTAGTAATTTAGACGAAAATGTAGCATTTCCCTTGAATATTTTGAATGAAAATTCTGTGAATGTGGATTAAAAACACAATTGAAAAATTAAAATGAAAAAGAAAAAGATTAATAGCGTTTTTGACACATTTTCTTGACTAATTATAAATCCATACATTGGCGGGCGTGTAATAATAATTTAAGCTCGAAAGATAACTAACTTACAATAATAATTCTTCTTATATTAAAAATTACCTTATTAGCAGTCATGTTAACATTACTGGGAATTACAAAGTTGAATCGGAGCTCTCAAGAAGGGATGTAGCTCCAACATTTTATTGGGGGGAGGGGGCCAAGAGGGATCTCAATCCGAAAATTCAAGAGCATGGGCTAAAGAATATTTTTTTTCCTCCAAATCATTGCCCGCCTGAAACAACGCCACTGCTTTGAAGGGTATTTTTAGAAATATAATTAATTATTAATACCTTTTTCAGTAAATTCATTTGAATTTTTTCAGCTCTTTACTGAAAAAGTTTGACACTAAGAGCTCAAAATCTTATTATATGGCAAAAAAAAAATTATTCTTTATATTTTTAATTCTTGTATAGCAATTCTTTTAAAAAAATTCTTTTAAATGTTTTCACTTTTATAATTTTAAGAAATAAAAAATTAATTAAGATTTTAAGGAATAAATATCAGCATATGTATATTAAACTGACAATGCAGATTTTTTTCAGTAAATTCTTTTGAATTTTTTTTCAGTAAATTACAAATTATATTCTGGCTTTTAGGAAGCTTGGGGTTTAGAACCCTATTCAGATCAAGTTCTTGGTTACTTCATGTCTTGGTTAAGCCTTGGCATGAATTGAAAAAAAAAAAATCGAAATTAAATTTAAAAAAAATATTTTAAACTATGACTGGGGGAAGGGGTAATTTTCTTCAGGGAGTATTCTTAATGGAATTGGAGAATTTTCCAAGAGAAAACACCTAAGCCTATAGATAATCGCCTAAGCAATTAAAGTATATCTGAAGGATAGATTGTCTTTGGACTCATCAAATTATTAATGTCTAAGCTTTATAGACGAAAAACGCGCCGAATCTATTGAACTAGCTTAGTTTATTGTTTTGCACCGTAGTAATTTAGACGAAAATGTAGCATTTCCCTTGAAAATTTTGAATGAAAATTCTGTGAATGCGGAATAAAAACACAATTGAAAAATTAAAATGAAAAAGAAAAAAATTAATACCGTTCGTGACACATTTTCTTGACTAATTATAAATACATACATAGGTGGGCGTGTAGTAATAATTTAAGCTCGAAAGATAACTAACTTACAATAATAATTCTTCTCATGTTAAAAATTACCTTATTAGCAGACATGTTATAATTACTGGGAATTACAAAGTTGAATCGGAGCTCTCAAGCAGGGATGTAGCTCCAACACTTATTGGGGGGGGGGGAGATGGATCTCCATCCGACAGTGGTGGATCCAGGGGGGCGAGGGGGCACGCTCCCCCTAGCGTAGTCTAAAGTAGTGTAATTTACTTAATTAACCCAAGTTTGCGTTAATTAAACTTGCTTTTAGCGCAAGTTTATCGAATCAACCTATTTTGCCCCCCCCCCCAAATTGTTTTTATAGGATCAACCTATTTTGCACCCCCCCCTCTTAAAAAATCCTGAACCCGCCCCTGCCATCCGAAAAGTCAAGAGCATGGCAGTAGAAGGGCCTTATTGACTCGTGACATGACCAAGTGGTCATGTCAGCATTTTTAATGCTGATGGTACACCACATAAGGGCATAGCCTCCCTAGGGAGACTGAGTACGTAATGGGGATCAATGACCTCTATTTCAAAGATCGATTTATTTGATGTTTTTATGTGTAATAGCACCGGGGCGAAGGTTGCACATGCGCATTGAATTCTAACGGGAACAATGTTATTGATCTATGACTCGAGGGGGAAGTGAATTTCCGAGAACTTAATTGCGTAATCAAAGTGTGTCAACAACAACAACATCGACCTTGACATTCGCTGAGAGCGTGCACTTACAACAACATCGACCTTGGAACACCTTTGTAGTCGACCTCAATTCACCTATCGTGAATCAATAATTCCCCTTAGAAACAACAAATTAATTTCCCTTTCTTGACAGATCAATCAATCAATGACATCATCTGTCAGACTTTAAAAATTTTCGCCTAGAAACGATTCTCCAGGAATAGATCCAAGTCATTAATTTCTTTGCCTCGGAAACAACTCTTTTGGTCGAACTCCAAAGGATATTAATAACCAAAGGCCATGGAAACAATTAGGCAAGAAACATCTTAGCGATGAATTGTTTTGGCGCGCGAAAAGGTTTCATATTAATTTGAAATGCGTTAGCGCAGAGATGCCAATAACAAAGGAACACGCTGAATTTACGTTTAGGGATTATTTGGGCGAAACCGTTTTAGACAGGTTATGGAACTATTTCGGCGAAACGGTTAGAGACATTTTAAAAGATGATTTTAGGAAAGATTTTAGAAGAGAATTTAATGGTGAAACTCTGTGGTCGTTATAATACACAAGTTTCATTTGAACAGTGTTGTGAGGTCCTCTAAGCCAACCCCAAAGGGTTCCAATCCTCCTACCCCAACCCCGAAGGAAGCCCCCGGTCCTCAAAAGCCCCCCAAGCTCCCAAAGGCCCTCCACCGGTCCCCAAATGTCCCCCAGGCCCCCAACTGTCCCCCCGGACCCTCAAAGGCCCCCCAAGCTCCCAAAGGCCACCGGCGCCCCAAAGGCCCTCCACCGGTCCCCAAATGTCCCCCAGGCTCCCAGCTGGCCCCCCGGACCCTCAAAGGCCCCCCAAGCTCCCAAAGGGCCACCGGCGCCCCAAAGGCCCTCCACCGGTCCCCAAATGTCCCCCAGGCACCCAAAGGCCCACCCCGACCCCCAAATGGCCTACCCGGTCCCCCAACCCCATCCCCCGGGCCCCCAACGGCCCCCCCACCTCCCCAACGCCCACCCGCCCACAAGGGACCCACAGACCCTCAAAGGCTCTCCCCGAGCACCCGTCTTTCGTTGATGTGAGTTGTCTGAAACCTATGATTTGGGATGTGTAGTTTGCTACTTCAGGCTTTTCTTAGCAGGATTTCTTAGCCATTCGTAGGTGTGTGTTGACTGAAACCAATACTTTGGGACGAGTAGTTTGCTATTTCAGGCTTTTATGAGCTAGGTTTCTTAGCCTTTCGTTGGTGTGTGTTGAGTGAAACTTATGATTTGGGATATGTAGTTTGCTTTTTGGACTTTTCTGAGTTGGATTTCTTAGTCTTTCATATGTGTGTGGTGTCTGAAACCTGTGATTTGGGATGTGTAGTTTGATATTTTCGACTTTTCTGAGCTGGATTTATTAGCCTTTCATAGGTATGCGTTGTCAGAAAATTATGATTTGGGATGTATAGTTTGCTATTTCAGGCTTTTCTGAGCTAAGGTTTTCTAGTATTTCGTAGGTGAATGTTGTCTGAAACCAATAGTTTGGGATGAATAGTTTGCTATTTTTGACTTTTCTGAGCTAGGTTTCTTAGTCTTTCGTTGGTGTGTGTTGACTGAAACCGATGATTTGGGATATGTAGTTTGCTATTTTTGACTTTTCTGAGCTGGATTTCTTAGTCTTTCATAGGTGTGTGTTGTATGAAACCTATGATTTGGGATGGGTGGATTGCTACTTTTGACTTTTCTGAGCTGGATTTCTTAGCCTTTCATAGGTGTTTGTTGTCTGAAACCTATAGTTTCGGATGACTAGTTTGCTATTTTTGACTTTTCTGAGCTAGGTTTCTTAGCCGTTCATAGGTGAGTGTTGTCTGAAACCTATGATTTGGGATATGTAATTTGCTATTTCCGACTTTTCATAACCGGATCTCTTAGTCTTTCGTAGGTGTGTGGTGTCTGAAACCTATGATTTGGGATGTGTGGGTTGCTATTTTTTTGACTTTTCTGAGCTGGATTTTTTAGCCATTCGTAGGAGTGTGTTGACTGAAACCTATGATTTGGGATGGTTAATTTGATATTTTTGACTTTTCTGAGCTAGATTTCTTAGACTATCATATGTTAGCTCTTTCGGAAAATTATCATTTGGAAGGTATAGTTTGCTTTTCGGACTTTTCAGAGCTAGGATTCTTAGTCACTCATATGTGTGTGTTGTCTGAAACTTCGAGTTTGGGATGAGTAGTTGGCTATTTCAGACTTTTCTGAGCTAAGGTTTCTTAGTATTTCATAGGTGAATGCTGTCTGAAACTTATGATTTGGGATATGTAAATTACTATTTTGGGCTTTTCTGAGTTAGATTTCTTAGTCTTTCATAGGTGTGTAGTGTCTGAAACCTATGATTTGGGATGTGTATTTTGATATTTTTGACTTTTCTGAGCTAGGTTTCTTAGCCTTTCATATGTATGTGTTGTCAGAACATTATGATTTGGGATGTGTGGGTTGCTATTTCAGGCTTTTCTGAGCAGGATTTCTTAGCCATTCGTAGGTGTGTATTGACTGAAACCTATGATTTGGGATGGTTAATTTGCTATTTTTGACTTTTCTGAGCTAGATTTCTTAGCCTTTCATAGGTGTGTCCTTTCAGAAAATTATGATTTGGGAGGTATAGTTTGCTTTTTGGACTTTTCATAGCTAGGATTCTTAGTCACTCATAGGTGTTTGTTGTCTGAAGCTTCGAGTTTGGGATGAGTAGTTGGCTATTTCAGACTTTTCTGAGCTAAGGTTTCTTAGTATTTCGTAGGTGAATGCTGTCTGAAACTTATGATTTGGGATATGTAAATTACTATTTCGGGCTTTTCTGAGTTGGATTTCTTAGTCTTTCATAGGTGTGTGATGTCTGAAACCTATGATTTGGGATGTGTAGTTTGCTATTTTCGACTTTTCTGAGCTAGGTTTCTTAGCCTTTCATAGGTATGTGTTGTCAGAAAATTATGATTTGGGATGTGTAGTTTGCTATTTCAGGCTTTTCTGAGATAAGGTTTTCTAGTATTTCTTAGGTGAATGTTGTCTGAAACCTATAGTTTGGGATGAGTAGTTTGCTATTTTTGACTTTTCTGAGCTAGGTTTCTTAGTCTTTCGTTGGTGTGTGTTGACTGAAACCTATGATTTGGGATACGTATTTTGATATTTTTGAATTTTCTGAGCTGGATTTATTAGCATTTCCTTGGTGTGTGTTTACTGAAACCTATGATTGGGATGTGTAGTTTGCAATTTTTTGTCTTTTCTGAGCTAGATTTCTTAGCCGTTCATAGGTGAGTGTTGTCTGAAACATAGGATTTGGGATGTGTAGTTTGCTATTTGAACTTTCAGAGCTATGATTCTTAGTCCGTCATAGGCGTTTGTTGTCTGAAACTTCTAGTTAGGGATGAGTAGTTTTGCTATTTCAGGCTTTTCTGAGCTAAGGTTTCTGATTCTTTCATAGGTTAATGATGTCTGAAAACGATGATTTGGGATATGTAAATTTCTATTTATGGCTTTTCTGAGTGGGATTTCTTAGTCTTTAATAGGTGTGTGTTGTCTGAAACCTATGATTTGGGATGGGTGGATTGCTACTTTTGACTTTTCTGAGCTGAATTTCTTAGCCTTTCATAGGTGTTTGTTGTCTGAAACCTATAGTTTGTGATGACTAGTTTGCTATTTTTGACTTTTCTGAGCTAGGTTTCTTAGCCGTTCTTAGGTGAGTGTTGTCTGAAACCTAGGATTTGGGATATGTAAATTACTATTTCGGGCTTTTCTAAGCTAGATTTCTTAGTCTTTCATAGGTATGTGTTGTCTGAAACCTATGATTTGGGATGTGTGGGTTGCTATTTTTTGACTTTTCCAAGCTGGATTTCTTAGCCGTTCATAGGTGAGTGCTGTCTGAAACTTGTGATTTGAGATGGTTAATTTGCTATTTCCGGCTTTTATTAGCTAGGTTTCATAGCCTTTCATAGGTGTGTGTTGTCAGAAAATTACGATTTGGGATGTGTAGTTTGCTATTTGAACTTTTCAGAGCTAGGATTCTTAGTCCATCATTGGTGTTTGTTGTCTGAAACCAATAGTTTGGGATGACTAGTTTGCTATTTCAGGCTTGTTCATTTTGAATTTCTGTCATGAAATGCAAGAGTTGGAAAATTAGGGTCTTAGTCCACCAGCTCAGTATTAGGGTCCCAGTCCACCAGCCTGAACGGTGGAAATTCACTAGCTCAGAATTGGGGTCTTAGTCCACCAGCCTGAATGGTGGAAATCCACTAGCTCAATATTGGGGTCTCAGTCCACCAGCCTGAATGGTGAAAATTCACTAGCTCAGAATTAGGGTCTTAGTCCACCAGCCCGAATGGTGGAAATTCACAAGCTCAGAATTGGGGTCTTAGTCCACCAGCCTGAATGGTTGAAATTCACATTAGACGACACAAAAACTTACACACACACAAAAACTTACACACACTCACAAAAAATTACACACACACAAAAAAACTTACACACACACACACATGAAAACTAACACACACACACCAAAACTTACACACACACGATGAAACTAACACACACACACACACACAAAAACTTACACACACACACACACACACAAACTTACACAAGCACACAAAAACTTACATTCAAACAAAAACTTAAATTCACACAAAAAATTAAACACACACACACACACACACAAAACTTACACACACACACACACACTAAAACTCACACACACACACAAAAACTTACACCCACACAAAAACTTACACACACACACACACGCACACAAAAACTTACACATGAACACAAAAAAACTCACACACACATGCACAAAAACTTACACACACACACACACACACACACAAACTTACACACACACACAAGAAAACTTACACACACACTCCAAAACTTACACACACAAAAACTTACACGCACACACACACACACAAAAAAAAACTTACACAAGCACTCTAAAACTAAAATTAACAAACAAACTAAAATGCACAAACAAACTAAAACACACACACACACACACAAAACTTACACACACAAACACATGAAAACTCACACACACACACGCCAAAACTAACACACACACAAAAACTAACACACACACACACACACAGACACACAAACTAACACATGAACACAAAAACTCACACACAAACACTCAAAAAAAATTACACACACACACACACATACACAAAAATTACAAAAAAACAAAAGAAAAAATAAACACACACGACAAAACTTACACACACACAAAAACTTACACATGCACACGAAAACTTACACACACACACATTAACACTAAAACACACACTACAAAACTTACACACACACACACAAACTTACACACACACACACACACACAAACACACAAACACACACACACACAAAAACTAACACAAGCACACGAAAAATTACATCCACACAAAAAATAACAACCAAACAAAAACTTACACACACACACACACACACACACACACACACACACACACACGAAAACTCACACACACACGCCAAAACTAACACACACACAAAACACACACACACACACACACACACACACACACACACAAAAACTTACAAATGAAAACAAAAAACTCACACACACACGCACAAAAACTTACACACACACACACACACACAAAACTTCCACACACACACACACAAAACTTCCACACACACAAACAAAAAACTTACACACACAACACACACACACACACACACACACACACACACACACACACACACACACACACACACAAAAACTGACACACACACACACACACACACACACACACACACACACACACACACACACACACACAAACTTACACAAACACACACAAAAACTTATATCCACACACAATAGCTTAGACACGCAAAAACTTACACCCACACACAAAAACTTACACCCACACGCAAAACTTACATGCACAAAAAAACTTACATGCACACAAAAACTTACACACACACACAAAAACTTACACACACGCAAAAAAACATACACACACACACAAAAACAATAAAAAAAAAACACACGAAAAATTAAAAACACACGCAAAAAATTTCACACACAAACACTATCTTAAAAACATAAACACACAAACGAACACAAACAAAAAACTTACTAATTCACACGAAAACTTACATGCACACAAAAACTTATACACACACACACTAAAACTTACACACACACGTCAAAACTTACACACACAAGAGCTTAGACACACAAAACACACACACACACACAAAAAAACTTACACACACACACAAAAACTTACAAACACACACACACAAAAACATACACACACACAAACTCACAAACACACACACACACACACAAAAACTAACACCCACACGCACAAACTTACACACACACACACAAAAACTGACACACACACACGAAAACAAACGCACACACAAAAACTTACACACACGCACAAAAACTTACACAAACAAAAACTTACACACACGCACAAAAACTTACACACACACACACACGAAAACTTATGCACACACACGAAAACTACCATAACACAGTTACATTGTCTTAATTTTTCAAATTTCATTTTGAATTTCTATCGTGAAATGCACGAGTTGGAATATTTCAGTAGTGACTTGCTGTGCTTTACCTTCTCACAGTTACATTCTCTTGATTTTTCGAAGTTCATTTTGAATTTCTGTCATGAAATGCAAGAGTTGGAAAATTGGGGTGTTAGTCCACCAGCTCAGTATTGGGGACCCAGTCCACCAGCCCGAACGGTGGAAATTCACTAGCTCAGAATTGGGGTCATAGCCCACCAGCCTGAATGGTGGAACTTCACGAGCTCACACGTGGGGTCTCAGTCCACCAGCCTGAATGGTGGAAATTCACTAGCTCAGAATTCGGGTCATAGTCCACCAGCCTGAATGGTGGAAATTCACTAGCTCAGAATTGGGGTCTTAGTCCACCAACCTGAATGGGTGAAATTCACATTAGACGAGGTTACGTGCGCACACACACACACAGAGAGACGACTAACACACAGGGACAACACACACACAAAGAGACGACACCTTACCTTTTCCGGCGAGTATGGTTAGGTTAGGCTAGATTAAGTTAGGTTAAGTTAAGTTAGGTTAGCCCACGTACGCTTCACTTAGGTTAGCTTAGGTTAGGTGAGAGACAGGCAAAAAGTTAGGTGTATGATTAGGTTAGGTTAGATTAAGTTAGGTTAGGTTAAGTTAGGTTAGGCTAGGTTAGCCTACGTACGCGCGCGTACGTAGGCTAACCTAGCCTAACCTAACTTAACCTAACCTAACTTAATCTAACCTAACCTAACCTAATCATACACCTAACTTTTTGCCTGTCTCTCACCTAACCTAAGCTAACCTAAGTGAAGCGTACGTGGGCTAACCTAACCTAACTTAACCTAACCTAACTTGATCTAGCCTAACCTAACCTAACCATACTCGCCGGAAAAGGTTAGGTGTCGTCTCTTTGTGTGTGTGTTGTCCCTGTGTGTTAGTCGTCTCTCTGTGTGTGTGTGTGCGCACGTAACCTCGTCTAATGTGAATTTCAACCATTCAGGCTGGTGGACTGAGACCCCAATTCTGAGCTAGTGAATTTCCACCATTCAGGCTGGTGGACTATGACCCTAATTCTGAGCTAGTGAATTTCCACCATTCAGGCTGGTGGACTGAGACCCCAATATTGAGCTCGTGGATTTCCACCATTCAGGTTGGTGGGCTATGACCCCAATTCTGAGCTAGTGAATTTCCACCGTTCAGGCTGGTGGACTGGGTCCCCAATACTGAGCTGGTGGACTAAGACCCCAATTTTCCAACTCTTGCATTTCATGACAGAAATTCAAAATGAACTTCGAAAAATCAAGAGAATGTAACTGTGAGAAGGTAAAGCACAGCAAGTCACTACTGAAATATTCCAACTCTTGCATTTCACGATAGAAATTCAAAATGAAATTTGAAAAATTAAGACAATGTAACTGTGATATGGTAGTTTTCGTGTGTGTGCATAAGTTTTCGTGCGTGTGTGTGTGTAAGTTTTTGTGCGTGTGTGTTAGTTTTTGTGTGTGTGTAAGTTTTTGTGAGTTTGAGTAATTTTTATTTAGTGCGTTAGTTTTCGTGTTTTTGTTTTTTTTTTTGTGTGTGTGTGTGTGTAATTTTGTTAGTGTGTGTGTAAACTTTTGTGTTTGTGTGTGTGTGTGTGTGTGTGTATTTTTTTGTGTGTGTCAGTTTTTGTGTGTGTGTGTGTAAGTGTTTGAGTGTGTTTGTAATTTTTTGTGTGTGTGTGTGTGTTTTTGTGTGTCTAAGCTCTTGTGTGTGTAAGTTTTGACGTGTGTGTGTGTAAGTTTTAGTGTGTGTGTGTATAAGTTTTTGTGTGGATGTCAGTTTTAGTGTGAATGTGTAAGTTTGTGTGTGTGTGTGCGTGTGTGTATGTGTGTAATTTTGTTTGTGTGTGTGATAGTTTTTGAGTGTGTTTGTAAGTTTTAGTTTGTGTGTGTGTTAGTTTTTGTGTGTGTGTGTGTGTGTAAGTTTTTTTGCGTGTGTGTTTGTTTTTGTGTGTGTAAGTTTTTGTGTGCATGTAAGTTTTTGTGTGCTTGTAAGTTTTTGAGTGTGGGTGTAATTTTTTGTGTGTGTGTGTAAGTTTTTGTGTGTCTAAGCTATTGCGTGTGGATATTAGTTTTTTGTGTGTTTTTGTGAGTTTGTGTGTGTGTGTGTGTGTGTGTGTGTGTGTGTGTGAGTGTGTGTGTGTTTGTGTAAGTTTGTGTGTGTGTGTGTGTGAGTGTGTGTAAGTTTTTGTGTTTGTTTGTGTGTTTGTGTGTTTTATATTGTGTGTGTTTTTTATTTGTTTTTTGTGTGTTTTTTTTCGTGTGTGTGTGTGTTTATTTTTTTTTTTTGTGTGTGTTTGTAATTTTTTGTGAGTGTGTGTGTGAGTTTTTTTGTGTTCATGTGTAAGTTTTTGTGTTTGTGTGTGTGTGTGTGTGTGTGTGTGTGTGTATTTTTTGTGTGTGTGTAAGTTTTGGCGTGTGTGTGTGTGTTTTCGTGTTTGTGTGTGTGTGTGTGAGTTTTGTGTGTGTGTGTGTGTGTAAGTTTTTGTGTGAATTTAAGTTTTTGTGTGCTTGTAAGTTTTCGTGTGACTGTGTTATTTTGTTTGTCTTTGTTTGAGTGATTGTGTGTGTGTGTGTTTGTGTGTGTGTGTGTGTGTGTGTGTGTGTCCGTTTTGTCGTGTGTGTGTGAGTTTTGGTGTGTGTGTGTGTAAGTTTTAGTGTGCATGTGTTTGTTTTTGTTTGTTTTTAAGTTTTTTGGTGTGTTTTTATGTTGTCGTTTTTGGGTTTTTTTTTTTTGTGTTTGTGTGTGTGTGTGTGTAAGTTTTTGTGTGTGTGTGTGTGTGAGTTTTTTTTGTGTTCATGTGTAAGTTTTTGTGTGATGTGTGTGTGTGTGTAAGTTTTTGTGTGTGTGTAAGTTTTGGTGTGTGTGTGTGTGAGTTTTCGTGTGTGTGTGTGTGTAAGTTTTTTTTGTTTGTGTGTGTGTAATTTTTTTTGTTCATTTAATTTTTTTTTTTCATGTAATTTTTCTCGTGCATGTGTAAGTTTTTGTGTGTGTGTTTGTGTGTGTGTGTGTAAGTTTTTGTGTGTGTAAGTTTTTGCGTGGGTGTGTAATTTTTAGTGTGTGTGTGTGTAAGTGTGTTTGTGTGTTTGTTTGTGTGTTTAAGTTTTTGTGCTTGTTTGTTTGATTTTTTTTTTTGTTAATGTGTAAGTTTTTGTGTGTGTGTGTGTGTGTGTGTATGTTTTTGTGTGTGTGTAAGTTTTGGTGTGTGTGTGTGAGTTTTGGTGTGTGTGTGTGTGTAAGTTTTTTGTGTGTGTGTGTTTTTGTTTGTAAGTTTTTGTGTGAATTTAAGTTTTTGTGTGCATGTAATTTTTAGTGTGCATGTGTAAGTTTGTGTGTGTGTGTGTGTGTGTTTGTTTTTGTGTGTGTGTGTGTGTTAGTGTCGTCGTGTGTGTGTAAGTTTTGGTGTGTGTGTGTAAGTTTTCATGTGTGTGTGTGTGTTAGTTTTTGTGTGTGTGTGTAAGTTTTTTTGCGTGTGTGTAAGTTTTTGTGTGTGTGTAAGTTTTTGTGTCGTCTAATGTGAATTTCAACCATTCAGGCTGGTGGACTAAGACCCCAATTCTGAGCTAGTGAATTTCCACCATTCGGGCTGGTGGACTAAGACCCTAATACTGAGTTAGTGAATTTACACCATTCAGGCTGGTGGACTGAGACCCCAATATTGAGCTAGTGGATTTCAACCATTCAGGCTGGTGGACTAAGACCCCAATTCTGAGCTAGAGAATTTCCACCGTTCAGGCTGGTGGACTGGGACCCTAATACTGAGCTGGTGGACTAAGACCCTAATTTTCCAACTCTTGCATTTCATGACAGAAATTCAAAATGAACAAGCCTGAAATAGCAAACTAGTTACCCCAAACTATTGGTTTCAGACAACAAACACCAATGATGGACTAAGAATCCTAGCTCTGAAAAGTTCAAATAGCAAACTACACATCCCAAATCGTAATTTTCTGACAACACACACCTATGAAAGGCTATGAAGCCTAGCTAATAAGAGCCGGAAATAGCAAATTAACCATCTCAAATCACAAGTTTCAGACACCACTCACCTATGAACGGCTAAGAAATCCAGCTCGGAAAAGTCAAAAAATAGCAACCCACACATCCCAAATCATAGGTTTCAGACAACACATACCTATGAAAGACTAAGAAATCAAACTTAGAAAAGCCCGAAATAGTAATATACAAATCACAAATCCTAAGTTTCAGACAACAAACACCTATTAAATGCTAAGAAACATAGCTCACAAAAGTCCAAGATAGCAATCCACCCATCCCAAATCATAGGTTTCAGACAACACTCACCTATGAACGGCTAAGAAATCCCACTCAGAAAAGCACGAAATAGTAATTTACATATCCAAAATCATAGGTTTCAGACATCATTCACCTATGAAAGACTAAGAAACCTTAGCTCAGAAAAGCCTGAAATAGCGAAACTACTCATCCCAAACTAGAAGTTTCAGACAACAAACGCCTATGACGGACTAATAATCATAGCTCTGAAAAGTTCAAATAGCAAACTACACATCCCAAATCATAAGTTTCAGACAACACACACCTCTGAAAGTCTAAGAAATATAGCTCAGAAAAGACAAAAATAGAAAACTACTCATACCAATCATAGGTTTCAGTCAACACACACCTAGGAAAGGCTAATAAATCCAGCTCAGAAAAGTCAAAAATAGCAAACTACGTATCCCAAATCATAGGTTTCAGTCAACACACACCAACGAAAGACTAAGAAACCTAGCTCAGAAAAGTCAAAAATAGCAAACTACTCATCCCAAACTATAGGTTTCAGACAACATTCACCTACGAAATATTAGAAAACCTTAGCTCAGAAAAGCCTTAAATAGCAAACTATACATCCCAAATCATTATTTTCTGACAACACATACCTAAGAAAGGCTAAGAAACCTAGCTACGAAAATTCAAAATTCGCAAACTACTCATCCCAAATCATATGTTTCAGACACCACACACCTATGAAAGACTAAGAAATCCAACTCAGAAAAGCCCTAAATATTAATTTACATATCCCAAATCATAAGTTTCAGACAGCATTCACCTACGAAATACTAAGAAACCTTAGCTCAGAAAAGTCTGAAATAGCCAACTACTCATCCCAAACTCGAAGTTTCAGACAACAAACACCTATGAGTGACTAAGAATCCTAGCTATGAAAAGTCCAAAAAGCAAACTATACCTCCCAAATCATAATTTTTCTGAAAGGACACACCTATGAAAGGCTAAGAAATCCAGCTCAGAAAAGTCAAAAATAGCAAATTAACCATCCCAAATCATAGGTTTCAGTCAACATACACCTACGAATGGCTAAGAAATCCTGCTCAGAAAAGCCTGAAATAGCAACCCACACATCCCAAATCATATTGTTCTGACAACACATACCTATGAAAGGCTAAGAAACCTAGCTCAGAAAAGTCAAAAATATCAAACTACACATCCCAAATCATAGGTTTCAGACACTACACACTTATGAAAGACTAAGAAATCTAACTCAGAAAAGCCCGAAATAGTAATTTACATATCCCAAATCATAAGTTTCAGACAGCATTCACCTATGAAATACTAAGAAACCTTAGCTCATAAAAGTCTGAAATAGCCAACTACTCATCCCAAACTCGAAGTTTCAGACAACAAACACCTATGAGTGACTAAGAATCCTATCTCTGAAAAGTCCAAAAAGCAAACTATACCTCCCAAATCATAATTTTCCGAAAGGGCACACATATGATAGGCTAAGAAATCTAGCTCAGAAAAGTCAAAAATATCAAATTAACCATCCCAAATCATAGGTTTCAGTCAACACACACCTACGAATGGCTAAGAAATCCAGCTCAGAAAAGTCAAAAAAATAGCAACCCACACATCCCAAATCATAGGTTTCAGACACCACACACCTACGAAAGACTAAGAAATCCGGTTATGAAAAGTCGGAAATAGCAAATTACATATCCCAAATCAAAGGTTTCAGACAACACTCACCTATGAACGGCTAAGAAACCTAGCTCAGAAAAGTCAAAAATAGCAAACTAGTCATCCCAAACTATAGTTTTCAGACAACAAACACCTATGAAAGGCTAAGAAATCCAGCTAAGAAAAGTCCAAAGTAGCAATACACCCATCCCAAAACATAGGTTTCATACAACACACACCTATGAAAGACTAAGAAATCCAGCTCAGAAAAGTCAAAAAGAGCAAACTTCATATCCCAAATCATCGGTTTCAGTCAACACACAACAATGAAAGTCTAAGAAACCTAGCTCAGAAAAGTCAAAAATAGCAAACTATTCATCCCAAACTATTGGTTTCAGACAACATTCACCTACGAAATACTAGAAAACCTTAGCTCAGAAAAGCCAGAAATAGCAAACTATACATCCCAAAACATACTTTTCTGACAACGCATAACAAAGAAAGGCTAAGAAATCCAACTCAGAAAAGTCGAAAATAGCAAATTACACATCCCAAATCATAGGTTTCAGACACCACACACCTATGAAAGAATAAGAAATCCAACTCAGAAAAGTCAAAAAAGCAAACTACATATCCCAAATCATAAGTTTCACTCAACACACACCCACGAAATGCTAATAAACCAATCTCATAAAAGCCTGAAATAGCAAACTACTCATCCCAAAGTATTGGTTTCAGTCAATACACACCTACGAATGGCTAAGAAATCCTGCTCAGAAAAGCCTGAAGTAGCAAACTACATCGCCCACCTCCGAGGTCATATACGACACCCCTCCATGACCTCCGGGTGCTCATGGTTAGTCTTGGAAAGTTGTGGAAGTACTGTAGGGTCAAGGTACCGTGGATGGCTCGGGGGACCCGTTTGGTCCCGGGAAAGTGGCTTTGGGGTCCGGGTCTACTCGTTGGTGGTCGTTTTGAACTTGTGGGTGGCGGCGGCACAGTTGGGGACCTGTGGAGGGCGTTTGGGGCGCCGGTGGCCCTTTGGGAGCTTGGGGGGGCCTTTGAGGGTCCGGGGGGCCATTTGGGAGCCTGGGGGACATTTGGGGACCGGTGGAGGGCTTTTGGGGCGCCGGTGGCCCTTTGGGAGCTTGGGGGGCCTTTGAGGGTCCGGGGGGACAGTTGGGGGCCTGGGGGACATTTGGGGACCGGTGGAGGGCCTTTGGGAGCTTGGGGGGCTTTTGAGGACCGGGTGGCTTCCTTCGGGGTTGGGGTAGGAGGATTGGAACCCTTTGGGGTTGGCTTAGAGGACCTCACAACACTGTTCAAATGAAACTTGTGTATTATAACGACCAAAGAGTTTCACCATTAAATTCTCTTCTAAAATCTTTCCTAAAATCATCTTTTAAAATGTCTCTAACCGTTTCGCCGAAATAGTTCCATAACCTGTCTAAAACGGTTTCGCCCAAATAATCCCTAAACGTAAATTCAGCGTGTTCCTTTGTTATTGGCATCTCTGCGCTAACGCATTTCAAATTAATATGAAACCTTTTCGCGCGCTAAAACAATTCATCGCTAAGATGTTTCTTGCCTAATTGTTTCCATGGCCTTTGGTTATTAATATCCTTTGGAGTTCGACTAAAAGAGTTGTTTCCGAGGCAAAGACATTAATGACTTGGATCTATTCCTGGAGAATCGTTTCTAGGCGAAAATTTTTAAAGTCTGACAGATGATGTCATTGATTGATTGATCTGTCAAGAAAGGGAAATTAATTTGTTGTTTCTAAGGGGAATTATTGATTCACGATAGGTGAATTGAGGTCGACTGCACAGGTGTTCCAAGGTCGATGTTGTTGTAAGTGCACGCTCTCAGCGAATGTCATGGTCGATGTTGTTGTTGTTGACACACTTTGATTACGCAATCAAGTTCTCGGAAATTCACTTCCCCTTCGAGTCCTAGATCAATAACATTGTTCCCGTTAGAATTCAATGCGCATGTGCAACCTTCGCCCCGGTGCTATTACACATAGAAACATCAAATAAATCGATCTTGGAAAAAGAGGTCATTGACCTCATTACGCAATCATTCTCCCTAGGGTGGCTATGCCCATATTTGGTGTACCGTCATCATTAAAAATGCTGACATGACCACGTGGTCATGTCACGAGTCAATAAGGCCCTTCTACTCATGGGCTATAGAATCATTTTTTCTCCAAATCATTGCCCGCCTGAAACAACGCCACTGTTTTCAAAGTTATTTTTAGAAATATAATTAATTATGAATAAATTTTTTTTGGCCATAGAATAGGATTTCGAGATCATAGTTTCAAAACGTTCCCAATAAAGATCTGAAAAAAATTCTATCGAATTTGTTGAAAAAAATATGAATTTGTCGGTTGTGTCTATGTTGATATTTATTAATTTAAATCCTGATTAATTTTTGATTTCTTAGGGTTAATAAAGCGATAAAAGTAAAAAAAAATTTTGAATAGAGTACAAAATTACATTCTTGCTCTTAGAAATCGTTGAGTATAGAACACTACTCAGATTAATTTCTGCTCGTTTTGAGTTTGACATATTTTAATTTCTGTTTGTTTTGGGTTTCATTTTCTTATTGATATTGATTTGTGGTAGTTGTATTCTTGGTAGATTATTTAATTCTATTTTGTTCATTAAACGTACCGTACAAATTTTTTTCACTAAATTCATTTGAATTTTTTTCAGTAAAATACAAATCATATTCTAGCTTTTAGAACGCATGGGGTTTAGAACCCTACTCATATTAATTTCTGCTTGTTTTGAGTTTGACATATTTGGATTTCTGTTTGTTTTGGGTTTAATTCTTGTTTATTGATACTGATTTGTGGTAGTTGTATGCTTGGTACATAATTTGATTCTATTTTTGTTCATTTTTGGTTTAATGGAGTTCTTAACTTTTTTTTGAAAAATTTATTTTGTGGAAAAAGCTTTTAATTTAATTTATTTTCGTTTTATATTGACATAGTCCTTTTCAGGGAGAAAGACAAAGCCTCTTCTAAACTTAAACAACCATCCCTTCCATAAAAACCTTTAATACCCCCTGGGCATAACTTACAATCATTGCCCCTTATCTCTGGAATTTGTTTCAACCCCAAAAGCCAGGTTAAATGATATTTAGACTATTTTGAATTGAATGGCTGTCTCAAAATTTCTATTAGATGCGTTTTCTATAGATATGACGGTATTTATTCCTTAAAATCGTACCTAATTTTCGATTTCTTAAAGTTATAAAGGTGAAAACATTTAAAAGAATTTTTATCAATAAAGTAATAATTATATTCTGGCTTTTAGAAAGCATAGGGTTTAGCATTAACCCCTGTTTGCCTTCTGTTTTGTATTAACTTTCCGTCAAAGACTGAAAAAAAGCCATTCTAATCCTTTCATCCTAGGACACTCTGATATCTGATATCTAATATCAGCTGAAATCTAAATAAGCCATGAATTTTTAATTAGTAAAACAAAAGTAACTTTTAAATTCATAATTAACATATTTATTTCTGAATTTTTCTAGTACGGCCATATCTAATATCATGTTTATCTAATTTATGTTCGTTTTTTTATTCATTCTGGTAAAAAAGGAAAAAAATAATAAATAAAATTTAAATGAAATAAATTGAAAATTAAAGTAGGCTACATTAATTAAAACAGATATTTGAATTGGCCTAGAATTTTATCTTAGTTCCTTGATCCGAGTTTTTATTCCAACAACAAAAAGATCAGAAAAATGTTTGAAAGACAATTCTTTCACAACTAATGAAAAATTACTTTCACTTGTGGCTAATTACTCTCCACTCACTTTCGACTATTGAAAAGGGTAATTTCAATTTCCAATCAAATGAGCCCCTTTTGAAATTTCTACAACAACTTTCTATACAAACCTTATATGCCCCCAGGGCGTAACTTACAACCCTTGCACTGAATGATCTGATGGATTTATCATCCTAAAAGACCTAATTTCCAGAACTTTCGACTACGTTGAACAAAAGGGATATCTCAAAATTTTGATTGGATGTGTTTGGGGAAATTTTGGGCGGGAGAAGGGGGTTATTTGCCCTTCAATCACTTTCGCCTATTAAAAGGGCCCTAGCCCTTTCAATTTTCAATTGAATGAGCCCTTTTGGATGTTTTAACTTAAAACTCTTGCCCTGAAATGGTGGACGTGAGAGGGGGGTTAGTTGCCCTTCAATCACTTTCGACTATTAAAAAGGCACTAGCCCTTTCAATTTTCAATTGAATGAACCCTTTTGGATGTTTTTACAACATCGCTTTCTATAAAAACTTTATAAGCTCCCAGGGCATAGCTTACAAGCCGTGCCCAAAGGATTGTGGGGGGGATGGGTTTTCATCATTAAAGACTTAATTTCCACAACTTTCAAATGTGTTGAATAAACTGACAATATAAAGATTTTGATTGTATGTGTTTCGGGAAAAGGTTGGCGTGAGAGGAGGGTTAGTTGCCCCCAAATCACTTTCGACTATTAAAAAGGGCACTAGCTCTTTGAATTTCCAATCGAATGAGCCCTTTTTCAAGTTTCTACGACAAACGTTTCAATACAAACCTTATATGCCCCCAGGGTATAACTTATAACCCTTGCCCTGAAGACTGTGGTGGTAGTGTCCTGCTCAAAGGTATAATTTCCTGAACTTTAAACTTCGTAGAACAAAATGGTTATCAAAAAATTTTGATTGGATATGTTGGGGGAAATGGTGGGCGTGGAAGGGACGTTAGTTGCCTTCCAATCACTTTCGACTATTAAAAAGGGTACTAGCCATTTCAATTTCCAATCGAATGAGCCCTTTTGAAGTTTCTACGAAGACGCATTCAGTAAAAACCTTATATGCCCCCAGGGCATAATTTACAACCCTCGCCTTGAGGGCTGCGGGGGAGTGTCCTCCTCAAAAACATAATTTCTATTTGGAAATTCATAACACTGAACAAAATGGCTATCTAAAAATTTCGATTGGATGTGTTTGGGGAAAAGGTGGGCGAGAGAGGGGGATTAGTTGCTCTCAAATCCCTTTCGACTATTAAGAAGGGCACTAGCCCTTTGAATATCCAATCGAATAAGCCCTTTTTCAAGTTTCTACGACAAAGATTTCAATAAAAACTTCTATGCACCCAGGGCATAACTTATAACCCTTGCTCTGACGACTGTGGGGGGAGTGTCATGCTCAAAGGTATAATTTCCTGAACTACGTGGAACAAAATGGCTATATTAAAATTTTGATTGGATGTGTTTGGGGAAATGGTGGGCAAGGAAGGGGTGTTAGTTGGCTTCCAATTACTTTTGACTATTAAAAAGGGCACACGCCAATTCAATTTCTAATCGAATGAACCCTTTTTGAAGTTTCTACGACAACGCGTTCTATAAAACTTAAGATTCTCCCAGTGAATAACATGAAACCCTAGCTCTTAGGGCTAGGAGGGGTTGGTCATCCTCAAAGACCTAACTGACAGAACTAAAAATTACGTCGAACAAATTGGCTATTTCCAAATTTTTATTGGATGTATGTGATGAAAAGGTGTGCGTGAGAGTGGTTTTTATAGAAGGCGACAACGCCTTCTATAAAACCTTATATGCCCCCAGGACATAATTTACAACCCTTGCCCCGAGGATTGTATGAGAGTGTCCTCCTCAAAAACATATTTTCTATCTGGAAATTAATATCTGGAAAGAAAATTAATATTTTTTGTTGTTGTTTTAAAGGTTTATATTCCCTCTGAAACATGTAATTTTGCGATGAGTATACAGCTGTAACCTTTACTGATGGGCAAGATATTTATACCGTTGCATACTTTAGTATCGGATCCGTCCATTCACCGAGTCAGAATTATATTATTACTTCGAATTTTACTTTGAGTGTAATCTAAATTTGCTTAGAAAATTGTAAACTTTACATAACTTTCAGCCAATTTTAACGTATTTTTCAATCTAAGGCAATGTGGCACCTTAAAGAATCACCTTATCTTGTCCATTATAAACTTTCTTAATTTGTATGGTCAAACTATTTAAAACTAATCAGAGTCCTTACAATAATTTGTAGAGCTTGGGTAAGAGCTCCGAATAAACGACAAAAATTGGAAGCCGAAACCAGCCCTACTTTTGTGGAAATCTAAGACAAACCATTTATTTCCTCTCGTTCTCTGCCAGAGATGGGGATATTCAGAATTAATGAAACTTACATCATTAGAAAGCACGATTTTTTTATTATTATTTTTTTTTTGTTAAACGGAGCAGATTTTTTTTAAATTTCAGGAAAGGGCATCCCTAGAAAAGTTCTAGCATACCTACTAGGAAAACGGTAAAATTAGCTGAAATTAAATATCATTTGAGCAATTTGACAGCTTTGAGAGTTGTTTGTGGTGCTACCCGCTGTGATTAACAACCTTGCCGACAAAGCGGACGTATTATTTATATTGTATGTAGGCTACATTGAATGGACAGCGCCGTGCTTAACAATTAGTAAAATATTATATTTTTCTTTATTTTAAACTAATCTCTTGTTAGCTTTTCGAATTGTTGAAACATTCAAGATTTCATATCCATTTTTACAAAAAACGTTAAGGGTAACAATTGACTAAACATTAAACATTTGACTAATTTGGCAACTTTGGGAGTTCCCTGGAGTCATGGGAAAATTTGCCGATGGGCCCTTTGTCTTTGAGACGTTCCGCCGACACTGAGACTCGGCAAATCATTTGTAAGATATTGAATGGCCTTAAAGAAAATGTGAGGCAAGTTTCAAAATCTAATTCGGTATATGGATGAAGCCAAATCTTAGTTATCGAATGGTAGCAAAATATTTCCTTTACGTTGAAAATTAAAACTTGAGGACTGTAGAAAATAACATACCAAAAACTTGCACGGGAACATAAACCTTAAATTATGCTATCTATCTCTTAGTTCTTATTCTTATGGGATAAGAATAAGCTTATGGATATATCATAAAACTTATTCTTATGGGATTTATAATTGTAGGCCAGCAAAATCTAGCTGTTGTAGACAAATCTCGACCGATCACCGAAAATAACATTTATTCTTAATTATAAAAATAAACAACAATGCGATTGCATTCCAACACAACAAATCTGGAACGAGGTAGAAAAACAGAGACAATAAATAACAGTTCCCAAAGCAACTTGACAAAAATGAGTATTAGCGATTACGCGAATAGTCCCTGAAATTATCCTGCTTTTGATTGAAACTAAAAAATTATACGCACGTAGTACTGGAAACAATTTGCAAGGGTTAGAAGGGGGAGGGCTTACCAAAACCAAAAAAATGGCGAGTAAAACGAAAAATATAGGAAAATACTTACAGAACCACAAACTTCAAATATAAAGGAAGGAACTGGCCCAAAATTTCCCCCTCTCCTATCTGAGTACGTGCCTGCCGTATAACCGTTTCAATTAGACTAGAATAATTATCCAAAGGTATGGATGCAATCAGAACAAACATCAGTTAATAAAAGCAAGAACTCAGTAGGAATGACGCTTCTACAATTCTACTTCACTTAAATTTGTAAAACAGTTTTTAAACAACAACATAGGCTATCTGATACTTTAAAGTTAGAACCTAATAATAAAGACTTTATGTAAAAATTATTTATGCCAATTTTAAGACAAGGAATGTATAAAAAATTTATAAAATAAAACTCAGACTCCCAACCCCTCCCCCCTCCCCACGAGAAAAAAATACACAATGCATCTAAAGATTAATCTCTGTTCATTAATTGCCATTAATTCAAAGGTTTATTTAAAAGATGGCAGGCAGGGCCGAGTTAAACATGCTCAGCCTCAAATTAGTTCTTATTTTCCAAAGCGCTGTCGTATTGAAAATATATCATAGATAAAATTTGAGTTTTGTATTTCGGTATACAATGTTAACTAAATGCGTCTTGTAAAGAATATTCTCTCATATCAGGTATCAAAATGTAAAAAAATGATAAAATATACATCAAGTAACAAATATGAACGACAAATTTATGACATACTAGGCACAGTGATTAAGTGTTGGTTGCCAAATCACTTTACACCGTTGAAAAAAGAAGATTTCGCTAAAGTGTTTATAATATGCACAACAAAACAATGTTTATGAGATGCTAGGCACGTTCACTTGGTTCATGACCAGCCTACGTAGTGCATGAACAAAAAGTTGTCTCAAGAACAAGCACATTCGGTGACAATGACTTTTTTCCACTTAGTCACACTCAACTTTGTCGGATCATTCTCATCTAAATGTAAAATTTCAAGGTGCTTTAATTTTGTGGGAGCACAGCAAGGTTTCGGAACTGACTTTTTACCCTTAGAATTCAACATAAATTGTAACAGTGCGTGATTATGGGCAGGATTATACCTTGCAGGACAATTACCACCACAGAAAAAGGCATTGAACTCCAACGGTGCCAAAATGAACTCAAAGCCCTTCAACTCCCTAAATGACACCTTCATTGGATGTCTACAACAGTTTTTACCGTTTTTCTTACCTTTTTTGCAGTCTGTTCTTTTTTTACCTCGATGGAGCTTAAATGCGTGGTCCATGTGTGAACGCTTAACACGATTTGTTGTCAAGGACTCAACTGCTAAACGCACTGATTTTATTGAGCAATGACTGGCAAAAACTGAAAACGTTAGTTTGTTACCTAGCTCAGTAGCAGCCATGACGGATGTGTTGTATTGACTAGATGAAATAAGTTCCCGTTTCAATAAAATGTTGTGCCTCTCTACCTTCTGTATTATTCTGACTTTCTTAGGCTTTGTGTCGAGGGCCCAATTCTCAAAATTAATGTAAAGGACAATATCAGAGATCTTCCAGCTCAGAATTTTCGGTGGAATATCGAACTTGAATATCGTCTCTGAATAGTAATGCCTTCTTCTATGTACACTAGCTAAAAAAATATACATTTATGATATGTTAAAAAAAAACTAAAAAAAATAAATGTTACGCTATAAATACTCCTTATATTGTCACTTCTCACCTCAGTTTTTAGGTACTTGTTGAAAAATCAATGTCTGAAAATATCAAATATTTTTTTTACAATTCATCAAATTGTCGCTAACCATCGTTTTTTTGGCCCAAGATTTATCAGTAACGTAAAAGATTTTCAAACTCGTTGAAAAGAAGAAAAAATAGTAATATTGGTCATCATATCCTTCCAGATATAATTTTATGATATTGTAGAGAGTTCTGAAACAGCACGGTATTCCAGTAAAATGAAAACTTTGGCTTTTGTTTTTAAGATTTTGAAAATAATAATACTTTTGCAAATAATAACCTGCAAACGCTTTGCAATTTTCATTTTTTTTTTGCTCTATGAGCCTTTTAGAAAACTAAACAGTTGTATATCGTAAACAGTCGTAAATAAACTTGATAAGCCTTGATGTCACGCATAAAAATATGAAGTCGAATTCCATCCAAAATTAAAGCTTTCAATGAATTTCTGGAACTCGTGACCAATCTAGATGGTTGTTTAAGGTTAGAAAATCGAAAGATGTCAATTTTCAAAAAAATATGGAGCCGTTTTCGAGGAAAAATGTATATACAGATATTACAAATTTAAACAGAAAAAAACCCATAAATACATACAAAATCATTGCTCACTTATTAAGATAGTATGTATATATATATATATATATATATATATATATATATATATATATATATATATATATATATATATATATATATATATATATATATATATATATATATATATATATATATATATATATATATATATATATATATATATATATATATATATATATATATACATAAAAGGTAAATAATACGACACTTGACTTCACAGTCCCTACCGGCGGTGCTGATCTCCGTTTCTTGGCCCTTCTGCCAGGAAGTGCAATCCAGTGCAAGCTAGGAAGTATTGGGGACCAACCATCCTGTGCTCTCGCACACCCTTCCTGTTTACCTTCCCCAGATTTGTCCAGGCACCCATTCAGAGCTGGGTCGACTCTGGCTTAACATTTCTTTTGAAAGGTATTATTTAACTCCGATTCCTCAGAACCTACCAAAAATCCTTTATTTTCCTAATATTTGTTTTCTAAAAAACTCAAATCGTCTACATAATCTGAGTCTACAAGAGTTCTATCTTCCCATTTGATTTTATGCTGTTCCATAGCCTTTTTCGTGCTCCTTAGGAAATACCCCTTCAAAATAATCTACATAAGCGGGTAAGGTACACAACCCTGCTTACCTCCAAGTGCAACATAAGACCAGCTATTAACTTCCCTTCCTTCTTAAACCGCAGCAATATTGTTCTCGTATATAGCATTAATCACTTTAATGTACTTCTCTTTCTATACCACACACGGATTGGACCTTCTCTTTTATATTGGCTGAATGAAACGTCTGTTCATAATCTCTACAACTGAGGACTAAAGAGGTCTGACGGATATTTCTAAGAGCAGAAACTTGGCCAACACATCCTCTCTTTTCCTAGTACCACAGTTTTCATCTCTTAAGAGACCTATGGTGTATCTTAGTCTATTGAGTTTCAACCTGCTAACTAGTTTACTTCCTACAGAAACCAAGCTAATGACTCTTTAACTACCACACTCAGTCATATCACCTCTCTTATAAATAAGTTGAACTAAAGTTTTCCTAAAACCACTAACTACTTCCCATTTTTCTACATAGCATATTCTTAATCTTCAGTAATTTATCTGTGACGTCGCAACCGCAATTTCAAAAACTCATTTACCGTACTATCAACACATGAGGTTATAATATTTTTAATCCATTTAGTATTGTCTTTATCTTCGCTTCACAAAATAATCGTTCTTATCTTTTCAACTGTCATTTTTATTCTTTTCTATATGATTTCTTACAGCTTTGTCATGGTTTAGCACATTCTCAGAAGGTTTTATCCCTCTCTCTATAATGGTTTTCTTATCAGTAGTTAAAGCCCCGTCCCTCTGTTAAACTGGGACAAGTCCAGACCGACTACTTCCTCTCAATTTCATAATATGCCAACACAGTATTTTTACCAGTGTGTCCTCTGGTTGCATCTTCCAGATCCTCGCTAAGTTTATCCATGGCCTCAATTTCGCACCTTCTTAATTCCTACTTTAATGCATTTTCTACTTCCCTTACTTTCCTATCTATCAAGTGAAACTTCCCTCTATTTTTTCTACATTCGTGGCGAGATCAAGATACAGATTTAGGATATTAGTACACATGTGAAAATTACTTACTCGTTGTTGGAAAAACGTTGACAGATTTTAGGTCTCCGTCTTCGACATCTTCACTTTCGTCTTCCAATTGCCGATCTTCATTAATTCGACTGAGATATACTTTATATGCTCGATCATATTCTTCAGTTGATACATTCATCTACAAAAAGAAATTAGTTGGAAGAAGAGCAAATTTTAGTTGGAAAAAAGTAGAGTGCAGTTCAAAACTATATGGTCACAAAAAAGAACAAAATGCGAACATATTATATACAAATTCTACATTTACAAGTTTCGATTAATTGACAGGGCTGGAACAGCTTTGTCCTATAAATTTTTATTTCCAGAGGAACTCGGGGAAAAAACTATTACAACATATAATCTTTTTCACAATATTATCAGTGGAAGTAGTGACAAGTGACACAAAGTCACTGGAAAAAAAGCTACTTTCCCATTATATGGGCACTTCTAAAAAGTCAAGTTTGGTTAATGCTAATGAAATAAAATAAAACAGGATGAATATATAATAGTTTATAAACAAATTTGGGCTATATATTTGCACATTAGGAGGGTGGGGGTGGGGGGGTAAAGCATTGCATATATTAAATACGTAACCTAATCTAGCCTAACCTAACCTAGGTACCTCCCCCCCTAAACCCCAAAAAACGACAGTTCAAATATCGTATACGCAATGAAAACCACGCAGTGGATTGCATTACTCTGAAGCCGTCTCTTGAATTAACCCGTCAAAAACGGGTGTTTCGTGACTGGTTTCCTTGTAAATACCCATATAATGGGAAAGTACCAAGCAGCCAAAGGGAATTAAATGGTGTGTTGGGTAATATATTTAGTGTTGTTTTTCCTTCAGGGGAATATTCAAAAAATATATACTATTTTTCCTAAATTTCTTTTTTTTTCAGTTTTTTTCCTAACACCTTAAACTGTCGAGCTATACAAGCATGCAGCATATTATTTTTATACATTAGGGAGAGGAATACATACATGAAAACAGACAGGAAAAATCCTTCATCTTTGTTTTAGCTGGATATAGTAAAGAGCGAACCCCAGTTACAATTGACGTCATCATATAGTTTTATTAATGAACCCTTAATCAGTTTTCTATGATGTCCGAGTACTCTCGGCAGTGGAGAAGGAGAATGAAGAGACAAAATAATAATTTTCCTTGTTTTTCAAGCCAAGGGACTATAAGCTTCCTGTATTTGTTTTCAGCCATGGCGATTCCAATGGTGTACTTCTGTTTCAATATGACGCTATTTTCTAGGCGTTTGTGACCATTTTTCGAAATCTTCATAATTTGTTTTTCAAAATAGCATTTTACTATTAAGGCTAATCGAGATAATAGTTACCATTCGTGAATCAACAACAAATGGCAATTTTTTCTCACTTGTGATTTGTTTTTAAACGTGGTTTTTTAATTTTTTGGTTACTATGAGCCGTTATTGTTCCTTTACTAGGTTGTGGCTTCCACTACAACCAGAGCCACTCCTAGGACTGGTGATGCCTGAGCATGATTTAATTACAGCGCCCCCTTCCGACTGAAATATAAGCAAACAACCGAATCAAAGTGAAAAATTGGAACAAAGTGGGCAATTTCCCAGTCGAAGCACTCCACCACCCAAACCATGATGTCTGGAGCAACAGCCCTGGTTGCCACCACCACCTTTTCTCACTATGAATAGCTGTGAGTGCAACCATGATAGGACCACCATAGTCGTGTTCTATGATGAGTATGGGGTAATCTGGATATAAAGAAGAGACCTGTACTAAAATCTTCTCCATATGTTTTGCCTGAGCCGAGCATTGTTAAACCAGTTTACATAAACATAAGGTTAAGTTTATGGTACGTTATTTTTGTTCAGTCCTACAGTTTAAATATTTCAACATAATATACAGCAATATTTGTTATCATTTGACGGCTTAGATTCGATTTTATCCATCTAAATTGATTACATTTTTGAAGTTTCCTTTGCATTCGTTTTTCAGATTAAAACATACGTTGAAAACAGGGCTTGTCGCAAAATCCCATGCTCCTGCAAACTTGAACTATATCGATAAACAAACGAATAATTAAAAGGGTTTTCAAAAAAAAAAGAAGAAATAAAGTGACATGAGAAGGGAAATTTTAAGTTAACAGAAATTAGTAAGAATTCAATGGTGTCAATGAAGGAGAAGGTATGTGCCCCTAGATCTCCCTCTAGATACCCTGCCTACATTATAAAAAATACGATTTTGGGGTATTTTCATTGAAAATGCCTTTTCTTTGGTATTTTCATGAAAAAAATTGTAGAAGACGAGAAATTTGACCCCCCCCTAGATGTTGAAAAATATATTTAGCCCCTTCTTCTAAATTTACGTAAATTGACAACAGTGTGTGAATGAACCTGAAACCTAAAACGGCCAGAAATTAAGATAAAATCAACTCAAACTTGAAAGGAACGGAAATTGCCACAAATAACAATTGGGTTGCCTCCATCCCCCCGTAAACGATAGGCGATTTTTTTTTCTCATTATAACATCTAAAAATAAATACATCTCAAGCTTTTGTGATATTTTTTTTTATATATTTTAAGTTTTTACACTTGAATTTGAATTTTCTCTACATATTAAACGTTCAGCGTGGGCTCGTTAGTCTATCATTTGATAAATATTCATCAATATCTTCCCTTTCAAATCCTTTCATTTCAAATAGTCCCGAAAAAATACGGTTCTGCTCCCACAATCGAGCAAGAGAAAAGTTTTTGACATCAAAATGTTCAGAAAAATTCACCTCCAAATGGAAAATCCAAATAGCATATCCAAAATGGGTCATGGAGAAATACCCCTTTTTCAGGGAAAAGAGGGGAAAAGGGGGAAACCTCGAATCTAAATTTCTGTAATATTTTCTCGGTAGTAAAAGGTTGCTACCTATTAACTAAAGTCTGGGGAGAAAAAAAAAATGGTTTAGTACACTACTTTCACCCTAAGAAAGGCCGGAGGGGGATGCAAAATCAGAATCTTATTTTGTGCAGTATTTGGTGGATTGGAAGCTCGTTTCTTATTACTTCAAGTCTGGGAAGATTGAAAATGACATTCAAAATTGAAATATTCCATGACTTAATACCCCATTTTCACCCTAGGCGAGGTCATAAGGGGTAAAAATACCTTTCGTGGTATTATCATACTATAATACATAATTCCAAAATGTGTAATTGAAAGGTTGTTTCCTATTATTTTAAGTACCGGGATACTGAAAATGAAATTCCATCACTTAGTACCCCATTTCCACCCTAAGTGAGGTCAGAGAGGGATGAAAAATTAGAATCTCAATTTACGCAGATATTTGGTGGATTAAAAGGAAGTTTCCTATTAATTCAAGTTTGGGGAGACCGAAAATGAAAAAATGATGTGTGGGTTTTAATCTAGTCTATTTGCCAGCTTGTTTGCACGAGAAAAAATGACGTGATTTTAGAGGATAACTGATCTAGATACGCATAATGTTGCTTCAATTCATTGAAACTTGTCACGCCACCCAGGAAACAGCGGGCTCTCATCTATATAATTAGTATTCGAGTTTTTTATTATTCAACAATACATGAAATGACTAAAAATAAAATGATGTTGATTATTAAAAGAGAATAATGCGAATAATTGATATTAATGTGTTAAAAGAGCAAGGGCTCAGAGATAAAAATCCTACAGAAGTTATGTGTGTGCTATCAGCTTATACAAATGTCAATATATAATTATCGTTGCACGTTTCCATAGTATAATTGTCATGTAGAAGCCGGTTTGCTACCATTTACTGGCGACTTGATGAGTGTATCCGCGCTCTTTTTTCGTCACAACCTATGTCATCAAGAAATACATATAAGGTGATATATAGTAAAAGTAGTTAGCTCTTTGATGCTAAATTATTATATTAAGGTTGGGAAACGCCAACCTAATCTTACAATCAAAATGAAGACAAGGTTTATTAAGTTTTTTGAATTACTTCCAATTAAGAACACCATTTAGGAGACGGGTGGATGGGGATATCCCACAGTTTTGTAAAAAAAGAAAAACAATAATAAATTAAAGACTAATAGGCAAAGCAAAGTTCAAACTATTCATACCCGTGCGATCGAGAACACGTCCACTAGGGGTAAATCAGAAGGTCTTTAGGCCTTCTGATTTCTGGCCTTCTGATTGAAGGTATGTACACATACATATATATATATATATATATATACACACACACACACACACACACACACACACACACACACACACACACACACACACACACACACACACACACACACACACACACACACACACACACACACACACACACACACACACACACACACACACACACACACACACACACACACACACACACACACACACACACACACACACACACACACACACACACACACACACACACACACACACACACACACGAGAGAGCGAGCGAGCGAGCGAGCGAGCGAGCGAGCGAGCGAGCGAGCGAGCGAGCGAGAGAGAGAGAGAGAGAGAGAGAGAGAGAGAGAGAGAGAGAGAGAGAGCGAGCGAGCGAGCGAGCGAGCGAGCGAGCGAGACACACACACACACACACACACACACACACACACACACACACACACACACACACACACACACACACACACACACACACACACACACACACACACACACACACACACACACACACACACACACACACACACACACACACACACACACACACACACACACACACACACACACACACACACACACACACACACACACACACACACACACACATATATATATATATATATATATATATATATATATATATATATATATATATATATATATATATATATATATATATATATATATATATATATATATATATATATATATATATATATATATATATATATATATATATATATATATATATATATATATATATATATATATATATATATATATATATATATATTAAATATATAAATATATATATATATATATATATATATATATATATATATATATATATATATATATATATATATTTATATATTTATATATATATATATATATATATATATATATATATATATATATATATATATATATATATATATATATATATATATATATATATATATATATATATATATATATATATATATATATATATATATATATATATATATATATATATATATATATATATATAAAGGAGCTAAACTCCAGACAGAACCAAACAAATCTAAAATTGATAGAACTCTTGATTCCAAATAAGGTCTGAAGCACCTTTAAGGTGTTTTTTTCTTTTCTTTTTTTCAATTTCCCTTTGCCATGACTATCTACAAGTATGGTACATGATACTAGTTCACCCCTTGCGATCAAGAATGCGTCCACTAGGCGTATAGCAGAAGTTTATCCCGTCATAAGTAGCTTTAAGGGACTTTTCTTTTAAAACATCTCTCGTGGACTTGTTGCAGTACCGACGACTATAGTACATGATGCCACTGAATGATTCAGGAGGCCGTAGGGGGGCCCTGCCCCCTCCCGAAAGATTTTTTTCTGGCGCCATCTTTCCATGTGTTTTGCTTTTTTCAGTTTTTTTTAGAATAAATTTGTCAATTTGATCAATTATTGGAACCTTTGTCACATTGGGCCCCCTAAGATTTTACTCATTGGCACCCTTGTTAGATTGCCCCCCCCCCAGATTTTACTCTAGATCCGTCCCTCAATGATACCAGTTCACCTCCTGCGATTGAGATTGAGTCCACTTGGCGTACATCAGAAAGTTATCCAGTCTGAAGTACCTTTAAGGGACTCTTTTTTAACATTTCCCGTGGACCTGGTCTGGTACCAACAACTATAGTACGTTATATCAGTTCACCCCTTGCGATCGAGATCGCGTCCACTAGGGGTAAACCAATAGGTTATCCAGTCCCAAGTACCTTTAAGTGACTTTCTCGACTTTTTTAAACATTTCCCGTTGACTTGTTCTAGTATTGACAACTATAGTACGCAATACCAGTTCACCCCTTGCAATCGAGAACGCGTCTGCTTGGTGTGTGTCAGAAAGTTTTCCAGTCTGAAGTACCTTCAGGGAGCGTCTTTTGTATAATTTAATTTCAATATAATGGAGTCAACCTCCGAGTCAGAACCAAGAAAATTTAAGCTTAACAGTACTCTTCATTTTTAGGAAGCAAGTTAATTAATTTCTACCACCTTTATCTTACACTGCTATGATCACTCAGCCCCCCCCCCCCCGAAAAAAGGAGTATTAAAAGGAATAAAATAATTCCTATAGCATAAATTTTTGGAAAAAAACCTTTTTTTTAATCAAAAGAAAAAGCAACATTAAAACTTGAAACAAACAGAAATTATTTCATATATGAGGGGAACTACCCTCTCCCTTAACCCTCGATCGGTGCGCTAAAGTTTTATAAGGCTTGTAAATAGCTTGTTATTCCAATTCAGGGGCCTTTGTGTTTCAACAGTCGTTCTTAAAGAATTGGGACAAAAAGTCAAACTCTAGCATATAGAGCGGGAAGTTAAGGAAAGGGAGGCCCTCTCATACACGGAACAATTTGTGCCCGTTTTAAGTTTTAATGTTGCTTTGTACTTACGGTAAAAAAACTCATTTAATTTTAGTTTAATCTTTATCTAACTAAAATTTCCAATTACGTTTTTCATATTATGCCCAGTCTTCACCCATATATGATGTAGGCTACCGGTCCCGTAAATCCCTGTTTTCTTGCTGTTAAAATGCATATAGGCCTACCAATAATTGTAAATTGGTAGCGTCCTGCTTTTTTCAGTTTCCCGTTTAAGACTTAAAACGTTGAATTGAAATTAAAACTATGAAAACAATCTGAATATTTATTTGAAATTTTCAAATGACTAGTAGATTTTGAATAAGTTCTTATAATAATATTTTTACTATAGAATTTCGGGTGGACGGCGAGGGGTAATATTGATTATGTGAATGAAAATTCTTCATGACATTTGATACTTTACACGGCTGAAGCGATCGAGAGTCGAGACCTCTACATTAGGGTTCTCTGATGTTTATATACATTGTATGCATGTGTTTAAATGAACCGAATCTTTGTACATAAACAGGAAAAGAGAAACATTACCATTTGAAATCGCAGAAAAAATCTCCTAGTTATACTTGCCCCCCCCCCCATCAAGAAACTTCCCTTTGAGATTCTTGTTGCCCCGCCTAACATTTTCCATCTCTGTACCAGTAGGCATGTGAATGTTACATTTTATACTACATAGAAAAAAATCGTTGCAATGATTTCTTCCCCTAGCTAAAAAAAAATGTGTTGGCCAAAATAATCTAAAGAATCGAAAGGAATTGGATTTCAATTTCTACCTCGCTTCCTCAAAACTCATTTTCCATATTTACTTGAGGGCTCAACGAGAGATAAAATCTTAATGAGACATAAGGAAATTGAAATATATTCTATGAGGCATCTCCCTCTTCCTCCCCAACAAAATGACCCCCCCCCTTCTAATGGCTTTTGCACCCTTACACATCATTGCGTATAATTTTATGAAATGTAGGGCAAATCAGTTTAGTTGAATAAAGCTACAAAATAAATGTCGGAAATATTTTTCTTCAACAAGAAGGGAGGCACCAACCCGCAGCACCCTTATTCAGGCTTAGTTTAAGTGAAGGAAGATAAAAAATTAAATCCTACAACCTCCCCCCCCCCGCCCCTTTTTATATTTAGCTGAAGGTTGGCTACTTAGACAATTTGGGCATTGAACTACGCTATTTTAGGTATCTGGCACCTCCTCGTCTGCACAAAAATCCTCCACCCCTCCTTTAGAATACCTGATGTACAATTATACATCACTAAACGTAATGATGCGCCACCGTGCATCATTACTTACTGTGCAACTGGGAAGCTCAATATACAGTCAAGGGCGTAGGCAGCATATTGTCTAGGGGGGGGGGCAGTCGATAGTGTCATGGAGGGCCTTTTATCAACTGCTTTTCCAACCATATGCTTTTTCAGCCATATCTAATGTAAATTTCAAGGTCTAGGGGAGGGGGGGGGCAGGTGCCCCCCTCCTTACGCCCATGTATACAGTTGTTTGATACTTTAAAATCAATTGGCTATCTCATTAATTCTTAATGAATAGCAATCAATTCCCGTGGCAGAATCTGTTCGGTCACTTTAAAACTACTAAAACTTTTAATTTCTGTTCGAATAAGACCTCTCCTGGTCTTCTATGATCTACATTTCGATACGAGCACCCCCTGGAAAAAAAGAAGAAAAAAAAACACGCATCTGTGATCTTTCTTCCGGGAAAAAATACAAAAGTCTATATTTTAGTGGATGGGAGCTTGAAATATTCGAAGTTGGGTTCTCTAATTGTCATATTAGGCAAATGTTTTCAGGCTTTTAGCTTTTGATGTGAAACATTAAATTTAATGAAGTTTATATACCTTGAATCAGCACAAAACTCCAATTCTTTTGATAGATTCAAAATTTCATAAAGTCAAAGAGTAGAAAAATTCAGAATTTTTTCGTTTAAGAAATTATTGCAGATAGCTATATTGTGTATCGTGTTGTTATGCCTATTTAGACAAAAAATTTTAGGTCTTAGATATGAAACTCCTATTTTAAAAATTTTGTGGCAAATGTTAAATTTGTTGTAATAAATTCCATTTATTACAACCACTTTGTCTCCATGAGCTAACAGAAAACTGTTGGTAGCATCTGTGACGGCGGAAAGAGACCTTGACACGAATCAAACACTTTTGCAAATACGGAAGTACGGAGAATGGGGAAGTATAGGACAGGAGTTACTACTCTCAGGTGGGAGGGGGTGAACAAGACAAGAACGGAGGAACAAAAGAATTTAGAGGTAAGTAGCAGACATAACGTTGTGCATGTATGGACCAGACAGTGCTCAGCGTCTTGGTCTATACTCTCACAAAGACAAAGTAAATACAAGTTCTTAAAGAAGCCTAAAGATTCAAAGCACTTGAATAAATAATTTAGAGCTGAGAAAAGCTTATATTTATGGTGCATCATATGCAAAGAAACGTTATGACTTAATTAATATTCCAGAAGTGGGTGTTTAGTACCTCTTCGCCCTTTGTTTGCAAGCATACATGTAAGACAAGGCCGTATTAAGGGGGGTTAGGGGGATTAAATATCCTAACCCGAAACGTTTGTCTGACTCATTAAAATGTAATACAAATGCATAAAAACACATTTTTGATTTTTTTTTTTTTTTTAGTTTCTTTCTGTAAAACCCCCTGAAAAAATACCCTTCCCGTCCGAACAAAATTCTGGATACGATCTTCACGTAAGTATACTATAAGTTACACTTCGGTGATTAAGAGCCGGAATCTGTTCCATTCTCACAAATAAGAAATAATTGAAGTAAAACAAAGAATAAAGGCATACATGATAGTTCAGAGAGAACAAAGGAAAACTTATAGGAGTTGTAACTTAAAAACATTAGCCTAAGTTTATGGACCAATCATTTTATTTGGAGCCCTTTCTTCAGAGGTCCTAAATAACAAACTGGCAAAATCACACGTCTGTTATTTTAATGTTCTTCAGTAAATTCCCATGTTTTTTAAATCTTAGCAAATATTCATGAAAAAACACAATTTTATAAACGGAAAATAAATTGACCATGGTTTTACAATGCTATTTTGTTTTAATTTCGGTATAAGAATCGATTTTAAAAGGAAAACTTAGCAATAAATAAAATAAATCGTTTTAATAGGCAAAACCTCTTAATGTATTCTGTCTTTAATATAAGACTAAATAATTATAACTAGTTCAGGAACAAACAATTAAAAAAGCAAGTGTTTGATAGGTATTCCTTATTCGTATATTTGCCTTTAATATCAGACTAAATAAATAAAACTAAATAAGGAGAACTGTATGCGTACGGAAATCGGAGGTTTTAATAGTTGCCTTGGAATTGGGGTCGTAGCCACTGTTTAAATACCCTTCATCTTTTTATGTTAAGATAAAACCACAGTACCTTGCTGACATCAGGCGTCCGTCTCAAATTCAAGCCATTGAGTAAGTTTTGACGGAAAAGTTCAACTTCTTCTTCGGTTGGTGCGTAATACACGCTTGAATCCATTGGTGAATCAAGAGGTAAGGATTCAACAAACTGTCCAGAAATGAGTAGACACACAATTGAAACAATTCCAAATGCTGTTGTATAGAAGGCCATTACCGGCAATCACAAAGCGATTACTGATAAATAAAGAATCTGAAAAGGAGAAAGATCGTTTGAGAATGATGCTTTCAGACGTCAAAATTGAAATGTCATCAACTTCAAACACCTCCGTGGTTTTACCCGCTACTTAAATATCCTAAAATATAATCGTGATGTTTCTTTAGATATGCTGTCACTCATTCTCAATGAGAACTTTGATTTACTCAATTGCAAATACGACAAGGAAAGGTAAATGTAAAGGCCTAAAGGGGTTTCGTTTCTATTTTTCTGGGGAACAATTTTCTTTAAGCTATTCAACTAGAAAAATATTTTGTGGAAGTCTTATTTAAAAGAAAATTTGCCTGACTAAAACTCCGCATTTATTCGCATAATGACTAAAACTCCGTATTTCAAATTCGTAATGCCATCCATTGCAAAGCCATTATACTCGTTTCAGTTCTGCAAGTTGGAGACAGTGAGAAGGGCTCTGAACCCTTCCTCTAATAATATGACCGAAATATATTAGATACAGTTGTTTTCGTAGTTGAAGCCCCCACGTCTCTCCTGAAGCCCCTCTGTATCGTGACCCCTTAGTCTCGTCTATAAATGTACAGTTAAATAAAAATGTGGAGAAAATAAAATAGAAAAACAAGAATTGGCTGTCATCTAGTTTAATTAGAAGTATGCTCATGATTTGTTTTAGTTCGCAAGCGCATACGCGGGACTCTAGGAAAAGAAGTTGACGGAAAAGAAATTGAGCATTGCGCCCTCTGCTTTGCAGAGGCAGGTATGTGGAGGAAACTTGAGGGCTTCAGGTTACCCCTACTTTCTCAACCCCGAAAAAATCCTATGTGTATCTGATAAATTGTAATAGTCTTATATTTGAGAACTAGTATAATAACAATAAAATACAATGATAAAAATGTAGACTTGAGGGATCAATGGGGGGGGGGTTGTATAAACCCTAATCCTGCTGGTCTACTTCAATTTCAAAGTACTTTTGTTTGAAGTTAGACAGTTTATTTTCTTGAGCTTTCTAGCAAAGGAGTACTATTTGTGGAGAACACAGCTGAAGGCTACTGTGTTTATGTAATTCTCTAGAAATGAAAAGCACCAAAAAGATACGTTTTGAAAAAGAATGGAATGCTGTTCATTGGCGTCGGCAATGGGGGCAGGAGGGACCATGGCCCCCCTGGAAATTTAGGACTATAAAGTAATTATTAGGAAACCAAAGGAAAGAGAGCAGAATAGGGAAAACCCATGAATAAAATGTTAGTTGCCTTTTTGTTGGCTGCCTGCCAATAGATTTTGACCCATAACAAGGAAAACAAAAGTTCGAATTTGTGACTGAGTAGACCTTAACCAGTTTTCCACAAACATTTTTTCTATATGATTTGGTTGGAGCAAAAAAAAATCAAATTCTTCATAGTAATGAATGGTATATGAAGTAAATAACGATCCTTGTCAATAACGAAAGTAAAAGAGCGTAAATATTGATAGCATTCAGTCAAAGAATCAGCTTTTTATAGTGATACTAAATATGTATTCGCTTATTAGTAATTAGTGCAGTTATTAGAACACGAAAAAGTTCCTATAATTATAGAAAACATAAAGAAAACAACTTAATAAGGGGCAATTTCAGTAAAAATATGCCGTCAACTTTTGCTTGCATTGCAAGAGTACCCATGAGCTGATATATAAAGCCACTATAATCATAATAAGAAATGTTTCCCTTGAACGGAATGCTGGGAATTTCTGTATTTTCCCCTTGAACGGATTCATTTTTTGTGTTTTATTATAAATTTTTCTTTCCAGGAGTGATGGTAGTAGTATGCTTATAATGAATTTGCTTGCCTTATGTTCCTTACTGTGCTATTTGCTTGCCTTATGTTCCATGGTACCTTTCCAGAGCATGTACTTATGTATTTGCTTGCCTTATGTTCCTTACCGTGCTATTTGCTTGCCTTATGTTCCTTCCTGTGCTATTTGCTTGCCTTATGTTCCTTGTGGAGAAACAAGGGTTAAACTGATTATTGGACAATTTCCTTTAGTCAAGACTAGTTTGTTAGGAATGTATCGCTGCTAAAGCCAACTCTAATTGCAAGAAAAAAAAGGGTATAGCATTTGCGAATTGGACTATACGAATGATATTAATTGAATAATAGGGAAAAAAACAGAGCTACATAGCATTTGCGAATTGGATCGTATGAAGGTGTAGAAAAAAGGCTTAAACTGATTATTGGACAATTGCATTTAGTCAAGACTAGTTTGTTAGGAATGTGTCGCTGCTAAAGCAAACTCTAATTACAAAAAAAAGGGGTATAGCAGTAGAACTCTATCATGAGCTCCGACGAGTACACATGTGCTGCCATCTACAATTGAGTCTAACGCTGACGGGCTATAATTTATTCAAGGATTATCGATCGAGTCTAGTGGGGTCAAGGTCAATTGATTTGTTGTTTTTTTGTCCAGGTGTAATGACACTGGGGATGATTTACATAATCGGTGGGGAATGTATTGATCTAGGACTCGAGGGGGGAAGTGAATTTCCGAAAACTTGACTTACATAATCGGTGGGGGAGAGATGTGTTGATCGAGGTCTCGACTAGGACAAGTGAATTTCCGAGAAATTGATTTACATAATCAGTGGGGAATGTATTGATCCAGAACTCGACTAGGACAAGTGAATTTCCGAGAACTTGATTTACATAATCGATGGGGGAATGTATTGATACAGGACTCGACTAGGACAAGTGAATTTCCAAGAACTTGATTTACATAATCGGTGGGGGAATGTATTGATATAGGTTAGGTTAGGTTAGAAATGACATCACTTGTTTCCTAGGAATTATACGGGATTCTAAAGAGATAGAAAAATCCTTTTTTAAATACGGCTTCTTCGATCTTTAGGTCACAGAGATAAATTAATATTCTATCGAAACCATAATAATGTAGGTAGGAACATCTATGAGATGAAGAGATTAAAGCAGGAAATGGCTTCCTAGGAATTTCAAATGTGACAGTGCAGGGATGCCAAAACAAAAGGAACTTGATTTACATAATCGGTGGGGGAATGTATTGATCTAGGTTAGGTTAGGTTAGAAATGACATCACTAGTTTCCTAGGAATTATGCGGGATTCTAAAGAGATAGAAAAATCCTTTTTTAAATACGGCTTCTTCGATCTTTAGGTCACATATATAAATTAATATTCTATCGAAACCAAAATAATGTAGCTAGGAACATCTTAGAGATGAAGAAATTAACGCGGGAAAGGGTTTCCTAGGAATTTCAAATGTGATGGCGCAGGGATGCCAAAACAAAAGAAACACGCAGAAATTACTTTTAGGGGATTATTTGGGCCAAACCATTTGAGACATTTTAGAAGATGATTTAGGCGAAACCGTTTAAGGCATTTTAGAAGATGATTTTAGAAGATGATTTGGGGTGAAACTCTGTGGTCGTTATAATATACAAGTTCCATTTGATCAATGTGGTGAGGTCCCCTACCCCAACCCCAAAGGGCCCCCTACTCCAACCCAAAAGGGCCCCCCGGGCCCCAAAGGCTCCACGGGCCACCAAAGGGCCCCTAATACTTTTGATTCTATTTGTTTGCATGTCTGGGTTGATGTTAGCAAGTCCAAGAATTTGTCTTTGTTGGTTTGAATGTCTATAGTGTCTGTCTTTCTCTGTTTGTGTGTCTGATTCTATTTGTTTGCATGTCCAGGTTGATGTTTGCAAGTCCAAGAAATTGTCATTGTTGGTTTGAATGTTTAAAGCGTCTGTCTTTCTCTGCTTGTGTGTCTGATTCTATTTGTTTGCTTGTCTGGGTTGATGTTTGCAAGCCCAAGTATTTGTCTTTGTTGGTCGGAATGTCTATAGTGTCTGTCTTTCTCTGTTTGTGTGTATGATTATATTTGTTTGCATGTCTAGGTTGATGTTTGCAAGTCAACGTATTTGTCTTTGTTGGTTTGAATGTCTATAGTGTCTGTCTTTCTCTGTTTGTGTGTCTGATTCTATTTCTTTGCATGTCTGGGTTGATGTTTGCAAGTCCAAGTATTTGTCTTTGTTGATTTGAATGTCTAAAGTGTATGTCTTTTTCTGTTTGTGTGTCTGATTCTATTTGTTTGCATGTCTGGGCTGGTGTTTGCAAGTCCAATAATTTGTCATTGTTGGTTTGAATCTCCAAAGTGTCTGTCTTTCTCTGTTTGTGTGTCTGATTCTATTTGTTTCCATGTCTGGGTTGATGTTTGCAAGTCCAAGAATTTGTCTTTGTTGGTTGGAATGTCTATAGTGTCTGTCTTTCTCTGTTTGTGTGTCTGATTCTATTTGTTTACATGTTTTTATTGGTGTTTTTAAGTCCAACTATTTGTTATTGTTGGATTGAATGTCAAAAGTGTCTGTCGTTCATTGTTTGTGTGTTTGATTCATTTTCTTTGCATGTCAGGATTGATTTTTGCAAATCCAAGAATTTGTCTTTGTGGTTTTGAATGTCTAAAGTGTCTGTCTTTTTCTGTTTGTGTTTTTGATTCTATTTGTTTGCAGGTCTGGGTTGCTGTTTGCAAGTCCAAGAATTTGTCTTGGTTGGCTTGAATATCAAAAGTGTCTGTCTTTCTCTGTTTGTGTGTCTGATTCTATTTGGTTGCATGTCGTGGTTGGTGTTTGCAAGTCCAAGTATTTGTCTTTGTTGGTTTGAATGTCTAAAGTGTCTGTCATTCTCTGTTTGTGTGTCTGATTCTATTGGTTTGCATGTGTGGGTTGGTGTTTCCATGTCCAAGAATTTGTCATTGTTGGTTTGAATATCTAAAGTTTCTGTCTTTCTCTGTTTGTGTGTCTGATTCTATTTGTTTGCATGTCTGGGCTGGTGCTTGCAAGTCCAAGAATTTGTCTTTTTTGGTTTGAATGTCTTAAGTGTCTGTCGTTCTCTGTTTGTGTGTCTGAATCTATTTGTTTGCAAGTCTGGGATGGTGTTTGCAAGTCCAAGAATTTGTCTTTGATGGTTTGAATGTCTTAAGTTTCTGTCTTTCTCTGTTTGTATGTCTGATTATATTTGTTTACATGTCTGGGTTGGTGTTTGCAAGTCCAAGAATTTGTATTTGTTGGTTTGAATGTCTAAAGTGTCTGTCTTTCTATGTTTTTGTGTCTGATTCTATTTTTTGGCATGTCAGGGTCGGTGTTTGCAAGTCCAAGAATTTGTCTTTGTTGGTTTGAATGTCTAAAGTGTCTGTCTTTCTCTGTTTGTGTGTCTGATTCTATTTGTTTGCATGTCAGGGTTGGTGTTTGCAAGTCCAAGAATTTGAGTTTGTTGGTTTGAATGTCTAAAGTGTCTGTCTTTCACTGTTTGTGTGTCTGATTCTATTTGTTTGCATGTCTGGGTTGGTGTTTGCAAGTTCAAGTATTTGTAGTTGTTGGTTTGAATGTCTAAAGTGTCTGTCTTTCTCTGTTTATGTGTCTGACTATATTTGTTTGCGTGTCTGGGCTAGTGTTTGCAAGTTTAAGTATTTCTCTTTGTTGGTTTGAATGTCTAAAATATCTGTCATGATATGTTTGTGTGTCTGATTCTATTTGTTTGCATGTCTGGGTTGGTGTTTGTAAGCACAAGAATTTGTCTTTGTTGGTTTGAATGTCTAAAGTGTCTGTCCTTCTCTGTTTGTGTGTTTGATTCTATTTGTTTGCATGTCTCGGTTGGTGTTTGAAAGCCCAAGAATTTGTCTTTGTTGGTTTGAATGTCTAAAGTGTCTGTCTTTCTCTGTTTGTGTGTCTGATTCTATTTGTTTGCATGTCTGGGTTAGTGTTTGCAATCCCAAGAATTTGTCTTTGTTGGTTTGAATGTCTAAAGTGTCTGTCTTTCTCTGTTTGTGTGTCTGATTCTATTTGTTTGCTTGTCTGGGTTGGTGTTTGTAAGCCCAAGAATTTGTCTTTGTTGGTTTGAATGTCTAAAGTGTCTGTCCTTCTCTGTTTATGTGTCTGATTCTATTTGTTTGGATGTCTTGGTTGTTGTTTGCAATGTCAAGAATGTTTTTTTGTTTGTTTGAATGTCTAAAGTGTCTATGATCCTCTGTTTGTGCGTTTGATCCAATTTGGTTTGTTGTCTGTGTTGATGTTTGCTAGCCTAAGAATGTATTTTTGTTTGTTTGAATGTCTAAAGTGTCGGTCTTTCTCTGTTTGTGTGTCTGATTCTATTTGTTTGCATGTCTGAGTTGGTGTTTGCAAGTCCAAGAATTTGTCTTTGTTGGTTTGAATGCCTAAAGTGACTGTTTTTCTCTGTTTGTGTGTCTGATTCTATTTGTTTGCATGTCTGGGTTGATGTTTGCAATCCCAAGAATTTGTCTTTGTTGGTTTGAATGTCTAAAGTGTCTGTCTTTCTCTGTTTGTGTGTCTGAGTCTATTTGTTTGCGTGTCTGGGTTGGTGTTTGTAATTCCAAGAATTTGTCTTTTTTGGTTTGAATGTCTAATGTGTCTGTCCTTCTCTGTTTATGTGTCTGATTCTATTTGTTTGCATGTCTGTGTTGGTGTTTGCAAGTCCAAGTATTTTTCTTTTATGGTTTGAATGTCTAAAGGGCCTGTATTTGTCTGTTTGTATGTCTGATTCTATTTGTTGGCATGTCTGGGTTGGTGTTTGCAAGGCCAAGTATTTGTCTTTGTTGATTTGAATGCCTAAAGTGACTGTGTTTCTCTGTTTGTGTGTCTGATTCTATTTGTTTGCATGTCTGGGTTGATGTTTGCAAGCCCAAGAATTTGTCTTGGTTGGTTTGAATGCCTAAAGTGTCTGTGTTTCTCTGTTTGTGTGTCTGATTCTATTTGTTTGCATGTCTGAGTTGGTGTTTGCAAGTCCAACTATTTGTTTTTGTTGGTTTGGATGTCTAAAGTGTCTGTTTTTCTCTGTTTGTGTGTCTGATTCTATTTGTTTGCATGTCTGGGTTGATTTTTGCAAGTGCAAGTATTTGTCTTTTTTGGTTTGAATGTCTAAAGTGTCTGTCTTTCTCTGTTTGTGTGTCTGATTTTATTTGTTTGCACGTCTGAGTTGGTGTTTGCAAGTCCAAGAATTTGTCTTTGTTGGTTTGGATGTCTAAAGTGCCTGTCTTTCTCTGTATGTGTGTCTGATTCTATTTGTTTGCATGTCTGGATTGATGTTTGCAAGTCCAAGAATTTGTTTTTGTTGGTTTGAATTCCTAAAGTGACTGTCTATCTCTGTTTGTGCGTCTGATTCTATTTGTCGGCATGTCTGGGTTGATGTTTGCAAGCCCAAGAATTTGTCTTTGTTGGTTTGAATGTCTAAAGTGTCTGTCTTTCGCTGTTTGGGTGTTTGATTCTATTTGTTTGCATGTCTGGGTTGATGTTTGCAAGTCCATGAATTTGTCTTTGTTGGTTTGAATGCCTAAAGTTTCTGTCTTTCTCTGTTTGTGTGTCTTATTCTATTTATTTGCATGCCTGGGTTGGTGTTTTCAAGTCCAAGAATTTGTCTTTGTTGGTTTGAATGTCTAAAGTGTCTGTCTTTCTCTGTTTGTGTGTGTGATTCTATTTGTTTGCATGTCTGGGTTGATTTTTGCAAGTCAAAGAATTTGTCTTTGTTGTTTTGAATGTCTAAAGTGTATGTATTTCTCTGTTTTTGTGTCTGATTCTTTTTGTTTTCATGTTTGGGTTGATTTTTGCAAGTCCAAGAATTTTTATCTGTTGATTTGAATGTCTAAACTGTCTGTCTTTATCTGTTTGTGTGTGTGAATATATTTGTTTATATGTCTGGGTTGGTGTTTGCAAGTCCAAGAATTTGTCTTTGTTCGTTTGAATGCCTAAAGTGTCTATCTTTCTCTGTGTGTTTGTTTGATTCTATTTCTTTGCATGTCTTGATTGTTTTTTGCATGTCCAATTATTTGTCTTTGTCGGTTTTAATGTCTAAAGTGTTCATCTTTCCCTGTTTGTGTGTCTGAATCTATTTGTTGGCATGTCTGGGCTGGTGTTTGCAAGTCCAAGAATTTGTCTTTGTTGGTTTGAATGTCTAAAGTGTCTGTCTTTCTCTGTTTGTGTGTCTGATTCTATTTGTTTGCATGTCTGGGTTGATGTTTGCAACTCCAAGTATTTGTCTTTATTGGTTTGAATGTCTAAAGTGTCTGTCTTTCTCTGTTTGTGTTTCTGATTCTATTTGTTTTCATGTCTGGGATTGGTGTTTGCAAGTCCAACTATTTGTCTTTGTTGGTTTGAATGTCTAAAGTGTCTGTCTTTCACTGTTTGTGTGTCTGATTCTATTTGTTTGCATGTCTGGGTTGGTGTTTGCAAGTTCAAGTATTTGTAGTTGTTGGTTTGAATGTCTAAAGTGTCTGTCTTTCTCTGTTTTTGTGTCTGATCCTATTTCTTTGCATGTCTGGGTTGGTGTTTGCAAGTTCAAGTATTTGTCTTTGTTGGTTTGAATGCCTAAAGTGTCTGTCGTTCTCTGTTTCTGTGTCTGAGTCTGTTTGTTTGCATGTCTGGGTTGGTGTTTGCAAGCCCAAGTCTGTGTTTTTTTTTGTATGAATGAATACAGGGACTGTCTTTCTATTTTTGTGTGTCTTATTCTATTTTTTTGATTGTTTGTGTTGGTACTTGAAAGTCCAACCGTCTTTATTTTTTGGTTTGAATGTCTAAAGTGTCAGTACTTCTCTGTTTGTGCGTCTGATTATATTTTTTTTCATTACTGTGCTGATTTTCGCATTTCCAATAATTTGTCTTTTTTTGTTTGAATGCCTACAGTGTCTATCTTTCTACATTTATTTGTTTGTTTATATTTCTATGATTTTACGTGTTGTTGTTTGAAAGTCCAATAATTTGTCTTTGACAGTTTTAAAGTCTAATGTGTTCGTCTTTCTCTGTTTGTGTGTCTGATTCTATTATTTGCATGTCTGGGTTGGTTTTTGCAAGTCCAAAAATTTATCTTTGTCGGTTTTAATGTCTAAAGTGTGTGTCTTTCTCTGCTTGTGTGTCTGATTCTATTTGTTTGCATGTCTGGGTTGGTGTTTGCAAGTCCAAGAATTTGTCTTTATTGGTTTGAATGTCTAAAGTGTCTGTCTTTCTCTGCTTGTGTGTCTGATTCTATTTTTTTTCATGTCTGGGTTGGTGTTTGCAAGTCCAACTATTTGTCTTTGTTGGTTTGAATGTCTAAAGTGTCTGTCTTTCTCTGTTTGTGTGTCTGATTCTATTTGTTTGCATGTCTGGGTTGGTGTTTGCACGTTCAAGTATCTGTATTTGTTGGTTTGAATGTCTAAAGTGTCTGTCTTTCTCTGGTTGTGTGTCTGATTCTATTTGCTTGCATGTCTGGGTTGGTGTTTGCAAGTGCAAGTATTTGTCTTTGTTGGTTTGAATGTCTAAGGTGTCTGTCATTCTCTGTTTGTGTGTCTGATTCTATTTGTTTGCATGTCTGGGTTGGTGTTTGTAAGCCCAAGTATTTGTCTTTGTTGGTTTGAATGCCTAAAGTGTCTGTCCTTCTCTGTTTGTGTGTCTGATCCTATTTGTTTGCTTGTCTCGGTTGGTGTTTGCAAGTCCAAGTATTTGTCTTTTTTTGTTTTAATGTCTACAGTGTCTGTCGTTCTCTCTTTGTGTGTATGATTCTATTTTTTTGCATGTCTGGGTTTGTGGTTGCAAGACCAAGAATTTGTAGTTATTTATTTGAATTCCTAAAGTGACTGTCATTCTCTGTTTATGCGTCTGATTCTATTTGTTGGCATGTCTGTGTTGATGTGTGCAATCCCAAAAATCTGTCTTTGTTGGTTTGAATGCCTAAAGTGCGTGTCTCTCTCTGTTTGTGTGTCTGTTTCTATTTGTTGGCATGTCTGGGTTGGTGTTTGTAAGCCCAAGAATTTGTCTTTGTCTGCTCGTATGTCTAAAGTGTCTGTCCTTCTCTGTTTGTGTGTCTGATTATATTTGTTTGTATGTCTTGGTTGGTGTTGGCAAGTCCAAGAATTTGTCTTTTATGATTTGAATGTCTAAAGTAGAGGTGATTTTCTGGATGTGTGTCTGAGTATTTTTTTTGGCACGTCTGGGTTGGTGTTTGCAAGTCCAAGTATTTGTCTTTGTTGGTTTGAATGTCTAAAGTGACTGTTTTTATCTGTTTGTGTGTCTGATTCTATTTGTTTGAATGTCTGGGTTAGTGTTTGCAATCCCAAGAATTTGTCTTTGTTGGTTTGAATGTCTAAAGTGTCTGTCTTTCTCTGTTTGTGTGTCTGATTCTATTTGTTTGCTTGTCTGTGTTGGTGTTTGCAAGACCAAGAATTTGTCTTTGTTGGTTTGAATGTCTAAAGTGTCTGTCATTCTCGGTTTATGTGTCTGATTCTATTTGTTTGCATGTCTGGGTTGGTGTTTGCAAGCCCAAGAATTTGTCTTTGTTGGTTTGAATGTCTAAAGTGTCTCTCTTTCTCTGTTTGTGTGTCTGATTCTATTTGTTTTCATGTCTGTGTTGGTGTTTGCAAGACCAAGAATTTGTCTTTGTTGGTTTGAATGCCTAAAGTGACTGTTTTTCTCTGTTTGTGTGTCTTATTCTATTTGTTTGCATGTCTGGGTTGATGTTTGCAAGACCAAGAATTTGTCTTGGTTGGTTTGAATGCCTAAAGTTTCTGTCTTTCTCTGTTTGTGTGTCTGATTCTATTTGTTTGCATGTCTGAGTTTGTGTTTGCAAGTCCAAGTATTTGTCTTTGTTGGTTTGAATGTCTAAAGTGTCTGTCTTTCTCTTTTTGTGTGTCTTATTCTATTTGTTTGCATGTCTGGGTTGATTTTTGCAAGTCCAAGTATTTGTCTTTTTTGGTTTGAATGTCTAAAGTGTTTGTCTTTCTCTGTTTGTGTGTCTGATTTTATTTGTTTGCACGTCTGAGTTGGTGTTTGCAAGTCCAAGAATTTGTCTTTGTTGGTTTGGATGTCTAAAGTGCCTGTCTTTCTCTGTATGTGTGTCTGATTCTATTTGTTTGCATGTCTGGGTTGATGTTTGCAAGTCCAAGAATTTGTCTTTGTTGGTTTGAATGCCTAAAGTGACTGTCTTTCTCTTTTTGTGTGTCTGATTCTATTTGTCGGCATGTCTGTGTTGCTGTTTGCAAGTCCAAGAATTTGCCTTTGTTGGTTTGAATATCTAAAGTGTCTGTCTTTCGCTGTTTGGGTGTCTGATTCTATTTTTTTGCATGTCTAGGCTGATGTTTGCAAGTCCAAGAATCTGTCTTTGTTGGTTTGAATGTCTAAAGTGTCTATCTATCTCTGTTTTTGTGTCTGATTCTATTTGTTTGCATGTCTGTGTTGGTGTTTGCAAGTCCAAGTATTTGTCTTTGTTGGTTTGAATGTCTAAAGTGTCTGTCTTTCTCTTTTTTTGTTTATTATTCTATTTGTTTGCATGTCTGGGTTGATGTATGAAAGTCAAAGTAATTTTCTTTTTTGGTTTGAAATACTAAAGTTTATGTATTTGTCTGTTTTTGTGTTTGATTCTCTTTGTTTGAATGTCTGGGTTGTTGTTTGCAATTCAAAGTATTTGTCTTTTTTGGTTTGAATGTCTAAAGTGTCTGTCTTTCTCTGTTTGTGTGTCTGATTCTATTTGTTTGCATGTCAGGGTTGGTGTTTGCAAGTCAAAGAATTTGTCTTTGTTGGTTTGAATTACTAAAGTGTCTGTCTTTCTCTGTTTGTGTGTCTGTTTCTATTTCTTTGCATGTCTGGATTGGTTTTTGCATGTCAAATTATTTGTCTTTGTTGGTTTTAATGTCTAAAGTTTTCGTCTTTCTCTGTTTGTGTGTCTGATTCTATTTGTTTGCATGTCTGGGTTGGTGTTTGCAAGTCTAAGATTTTGTCTTTTTATGTTTGAATGTCTAAAGTGTCTGTCTTTCTCTGCTTGTATGTCTGATTCTATTTGTTTGCATGTCTAGGTTTGTGTTTGCAAGTCCAAGTATTTTTCTTTGTTGTTTGGAATGTCTAAAGTATCTGTCTTTCTCTGTTTGTGTGTCTGATTCTATTTGTTTGCATGTCTGGGTTGGTGTTTGCAAGTCCAAATATTTGTCTTTGTTCGTTAGAATGTCTAAAGTGTCTGTCTTTCTCTGATTGTGTGTCTGATTCTTTTTGTTTGCATGTCAGGGTTGATGTTTGCAAGTCCAAGAATTTGTCTTTGTTGGTTTTATTGACTAAAGTGTCTGTCTTTCTCTGTTTGTGTGTCTGATTCTATTTGTTTGCTTGTCTGGGTTGGTGATTGCAAGTCCAAGTACTTGTCTTTTTTGTTTTGAATGTCTAAAGTGTCTATCTTTCTCTGTTTGTGTGTGTCTGATTCTATTTTTTTGACTGTCTCGGCTGGTGTTTGCAAGTCTAAGTACTTGTCTTTGTTGGTTTGAATGTCTAAAGTGTCTGTCTTTCTCTGCTTGTGTGTCTGATTCTATTTTTTTGCATGTCTGGGTTGGTGTTTGAAAGTCAAAGAATTTTTCTTTTTTGGTTTGAATGTCTAAAGTGTCTGTCTTTCTCTGTTTGTGTTTCTGATTCTATTTGTTTGCATGTCTGGGATTGGTATTTGCAAGTCCATATATTTTTCTTTTTTGATTTGAATATCTAAAGTGTCTGTCTTTCACTGTTTATGTGTTCGATTCTATTTGTTTGCATGTCTGGGTTGATGTTTGCAAGTCCAAGAATTTGTCTTTGTTGGTTTGAATGTCTAAAGTGTCTGTCTTTCTCTTTTCGTGTGTCTGTTTCTATTTGTTTGCATGTCTGCGTTGGTGTTTGCAAGTCCAAGAATTTGTCTTTGTTGTTTTGAATGTCTAAAGTGTCTGTCTTTCTCTGTTTGTGTGTCTGATTCTATTTGTTTGCATGTCTGGGTTGGTGTTTGCAAGTCCAACTATTTGTTTTTGTTGGTTTGAATGTCTAAAGTGTGTGTCTTTCTCTGTTTGTGTGTCTGATTCTATTTGTTTGCATATCTGGGTTGGTGTTTGTAAGTCCAAGTATTTGTCTTTGTTGGTTTGAATGTCTAAAGTGTCTGTCTTTCTTTTGTTTGTGTGTCTTATTCTATTTTTTTGAATGTTTTGGTTGATGTTTGTAAGTCCAAGTATTTGACTTTTTTAGTTTTAATTTCTAAAGACTCTGTCTGTTTGTGTTTGTGAGTCTGATTCTATTTGTCTTCATGTCTGGGTTGATGTTTGCAAGTCCAAATATTTGTCTTTGTTGATTTGAATGTCAAAAGTGTCTGTCTTTCTCTGTTTGTGTGTTCGATTCTATTTGTTTGCATGTCTGGGTTGGTGTTTGCAAGTCCAAGAATTTGTCGTTGTTGGTTTGAATGTCTAAAGTGTCTGTCTTTCTCTGTTTGTGTGTCTGATTCTATTTGTTTGCATGTCTGGGTTGGTGTTTGCAAGTTCAAGTATTTCTCTTTGTTGGTTTGAATGTCTTAAGTTTCTGTCGTTCTCTGTTTGTGTCTGATTCTATTTGTGTGCATGTCTGGGTTGGTGTTTGTAAGACCAAGAATTAGTCTTTGTTGGTTTGAATGTCTAAAGTGTCTGTCATTCTCTGTTTGTGTGTCTGATTATATTTGTTTGCTTGTCTCAGTTTGTGTTTGAAAGTCCAATTATTTTTAATTTATTGTTCGAATTTCCAAAGGGGCTTTCATTCTCACTATGTGTGCCTGATTCTATTTTTTTGCATGTCTGGGTTGATGGTTGCAGGATACAATATTTTCCATTGATGAATCGAATGTCTAAAGTGTCTGTATTCCTATGTTTGTATGTCTGAGTCTATTTGTTTGCATGTGTGGGTTGATGTTCGCAAGTCCAAGAATTTGTTTTTGTTGGTTTGAATGACTAAAGTTTCTGTCTTTCTCTGTTTGTGTGTCTGATTCTATTTGTTTGCATGTCTGGGTTGGTGTTTGTAAGCCCAAGAATTAGTCTTTGTTGGTTTGAATGTCTAAAGTGTCTGTCCTTCTCTGTTTGTGTGTCTGATTCTATTTGTTTGCATGTCTGGGTTGGTGTTTGCAAGCCCAAGAATTTGTCTTTGTTGGTTTGAATGTCTATAGTGTCTTTCTTTCTTTGTTTGTGTGTCTGATTCTATTTGTTTGCATGTCTGAGTTGGTGTTTGCAAGTCCAAGAATTTGTCTTTGTTTGTTTGAATGCCTAAAGTGACTGTTTTTCTCTGTTTGTGTGTCTGATTCTATTTGTTTGCATGTCTGGGTTAATGTTTGAAATCCCAAGAATTTTTCTTTGTTGGTTTGAATGTCTAAAGTGTCTGTCTTTCTATGTTTGTGTGTCTGATTCTATTTGTTTGCATGTCTGGGTTGGTGTTTGAAAGACCAAGAATTTGTCTTTGTTTGTTTGAATGTCTAAAGTGTCTGTCATTCTCTGTTTCTGTGTCTGATTCTATTTGTTTACATGTCTGGGTTGATGTTTGCAAGTCCAAGAATTTGTCTTTGATGGTTTGAATGTCTAAAGTGTCTGTCTTTATCTGTTTGTGTGTCTGATTCTATTTGTTTGCATGTCTGAGTTGGTGTTTGCAAGTCCAAGAATTTGTCTTTGTTGGTTTGAATGCCTAAAGTGTCTGTATTTCTCTGTTTGTGTGTCTTATTATATTTGTTTGCATGTCTGGGTTGATGTTTGCAAGCCCAAGAATTTGTCTTTGTTGGTTTGAATGCCTAAAGTGTCTGTCTTTCTCTGTTTGTGTGTCTGATTCTATTTGTTTGCACGTCTGAGTTAGTGTTTGCAAGTCCAACTATTTGTCTTTGTTGGTTTGAATTTCTAAAGTGTCTGTCTTTCTCTGTTTGTGTGTCTGATTCTATTTGTTTGCATGTCTGGGTTGATTTTTGCAAGTCCAAGTATTTGTCTTTTTTGGTTTGAATGTCTAAAGTGTCTGTCTTTCTCTGTTTGTGTGTCTGATTTTATTTGTTTGCACGTCTGAGTTGGTGTTTGCAAGTCCAAGAATTTGTCTTTGTTGGTTTGGATGTCTAAAGTGACTGTCTTTCTCTGTATGTGTGTCTGATTCTATTTGTTTGCATGTCTGGGTTGCTGTTTGCAAGTCCAAGAATTTGTCTTTGTTGGTTTGAATGCCTAAAGTGAATGTCTATCTCTGTTTGTGTGTCTGATTCTATTTGTTGGCATGTCTGGGTTGATGTTTGCAAGCCCAAGAATTTGTCTTTGTTGGTTTGAATGTCTAAAGTGTCTGTCTTTCGCTGTTTGTGTGTTTGATTCTATTTTTTTGCATGTCTGGGTTGTTGTTTGCAAGTCCAAGTATTTGTCTATTTTGGTTTGAATGACTAAAGTGTTTAAATTTTTCTGTCTTTATAGCTTAGTCTATTTATTTGTCTGTCTGAGTTGATTTTTTCAAGTCATAATAATTGTCTTTGCTAGTTTAACGACAAAAGTGCCTGTCTTAATCTGTCTAGGTGTTCTAATATATTTGTTCGCATTTCAGTGCTGGTGTTTGCAATTCCAAGTATTTGCCTTTGTTTGTTTGAATGTCTAAATTGTCTGTCTTTCGCTGTTTGTGTATCTGATTCTATTTGTTTGCATGTCTTGGTTGATGTTTGCAGGTCCAAGTATTTGTCTTTGTTGGTTTGAATGTCTAAAGTGTCTGTCTTTCTCTGTTTGGGTGTTTGATTCTATTTGTTTGCATGTCTGGGTTGGTGTTTACAAGTCCAAGAATTTGTCTTTGTTGGTTTGAATGTCTAAAGTGTCTGTCTTTCTCTGTTTGTGTGTCTGATTCTATTTCTTTGCATGTCTTGATTGTTTTTTGCATGTCCAAGTATTTGTCTTTGTTGGTTTTAATGTCTAAAGTCTTTGTCTTTCTCTGTTTGTGTGTCTGATTCTATTTGTTTGCATGTCTGGGCTGGTGTTTGCAAGTCCAAGAATGTGCCTTTGTTGGTTTGAATGTCTAAAGTGTCTGTCTTTCTCTGTTTGTGTGTCTGATTCTATTTTTTTGCTTGTCTGGGTTGGTGTTTGCAAGTCCAAGAATTTGACTTTATTGGTTTGAATGTCTAAAGTGTCTGTCTTTCTCTGTTTGTGAGTCTGATTCTATTTGTTTACATGTCTGGGTTGGTGTTTGCAAGTCCAACTATTTGTCTTTTTTAGTTTGAATATCTAAAGTGTCTGTCTTTCACTGTTTGTGTGTTTGATTCAATTTATTTGCATGTCTGGGTTGATGTTTGCAAGTCCAAGAATTTGTCTTTGTTGGTTTGAATGACTAAAGTGTCTGTCTTTCTCTGTTTGTGTGTCTTATTCTATTTCTTTGCATGTCTGAGTTGGTGTTTGCAAGTCCAAGTATTTGTCTTTGTTGGTTTGAATGTCTAAAGTGTCTGTCTTTCTCTGTTTGTGTGTCTGATTCTATTTGTTTGCATGTCTGGGTTGGTGTTTGCAATCCCATGTATTTGTCTTTGTTGGTTTGAATTCCTAAATTGTCTGTCTTTCTCTGTTTGTGTGTCTGATTCTATTTGTTTGCATGTCTGGGTTGGTTTTTGCAAGTCCAAGTACTTGTCTTTGTTTGGTTTGAATCTCTTAAAGTGTCTGTCTTTCTCTGTTTGTGTGTCTGATTCTATTTTTTTGCATGTCTGGGTTGGTGTTTGCAAGTCAAAGAATTTGTCTTTGTTGGTTTGAGTGTCTAAAGTGTCTGTCTTTCTCTGCTTGTGTGTCTGATTCTATTTTTTTGGATGTCTGGGGTGATGTTTGCAACTCCAAGAATTTGTCTTTTTTGGTTTGAATGTCTAAAGTGTCTGTCTTTCTCTGTTTGTTTGTCTGATTCTATTTGTTTGCATGTCTGGGATTGGTTCTTGCAAGTCCAACTATTTTTCTTGGTTTATTTGAATATCTAAAGTGTCTGTCTTTCACTGTTTATGCGTTTGATTCAATTTGTTTGCATGTTTGGTTTGGTGTTTCCAAGTCCGAGAATTTGTCTTTGTCGGTTTGAATGTCTAAAGTGTCTGTCTTTCTCTTTTCGTGTGTCTGTTTCTATTTCTTTGCATGTCTGCGTTGGTGTTTGCAAGTCCAAGAATTTGTCTTTGTTGGTTTGAATGTCTAAAGTGTCTGTCTGTCTCTGTTTGTGTGTCTGATTCCATCTGTTTGCATGTTTGGGTTGTTGTTTGCAAGTCCAAGTATATGTCTTTGTTGGTTTGAATGTCTAAAGTGTGTGTCTTTCTCTGTTTGTGTGTCTGATTCTATTTGTTTGCATGTCTGGGTTGGTGTTTGCAAGTCCAAGAATTTGTCTTTGTTGGTTTGAATGTCTAAAGTGTCTGTCCTTCTCTGCTTGTGTGTCTGATTCTTTTTGTTTGCATGTCTGGGTTGATTTTTGCAAGTCCAAGTATTTGTCTTTGTTGATTTGAATGTCTAAAGTGTCTGTCTTTTTCTGTTTGTGTGTCTGATTTTATTTGTTTGCACGTCTGAGTTGGTGTTTGCAAGTCCAAGAATTTGTCTTTGTTGGTTTGGATGACTAAAGTGACTGTCTTTCTCTGTTTGTGTGTCTGATTCTATTTGTTTGCATGTCTGGGTTGCTGTTTGCAAGTCCAAGTATTTGTCTTTGTTGGTTTGAATGCCAAAGTGACTGTCTTTCTTTGTTTGTGTGACTGATTCTATTTTTTGGCATGTCTGGGTTGATGTTTGCAAGCCCAAAAATTTGTCTTTGTTGGTTTGAATGACTAAATTGTATGTTTTTCTCTGTTTGTTCGTTTGATTCTATTTTTTTGCATGTCTGGGTTGATGTTTGCAAGCCCAAGAATTTGTCTTTGTTGGTTTGAATGCCTAAAGTGTCTGTCTCTTTCTGTTTGTGTGTCTTATTCTATTTATTTGCATGTCTGAGTTGGTGTTTACAAGTCCAAGAAGTTGTCTTTGTGGGTTTGAACGTCTAAAGGATCTGTCTTCCTTTGTTTGGGTGTTTGATTCTATATGTTCGCATGTCTGTGCTGGTGTTTGCAAGTCCAAGACTTTGTCTTTGTTTGTTTGAATGTCTAAAGTGTCTGTCTTTCTCTGTTTGTGTATCTGATTCTATTTGTTTGCATGTTTGGGTTGATGTTTGCAGGTCCAAGTATTTGTCTTTTTTGGTTTGAATGTCTAAAGTGTCTGTCTTTCTCTGTTTGTGTGTCTGATTATATTTGTTTGCATGTCCGGGTTGGTGTTTGCAAGTCAAAGAATTTGTCTTTGTTCGTCTGAATGACTAAAGTGTCTGTCTTTCTCTGTTTGTGTGTCTGAATTTATTTGTTTGCATGTCTGGGTTGGTTTTTGCAAGTCCAAGTATTTGTCTTTGTTGGTTTGAATTTCTAAAGTGTCTGTCTTTCTCTGTTTGTGTGTCTGATTCTATTTGTTTGCATGTCTGGGTTGGTTTTTGCAAGTCCAAGATTTTTTATTTGTTGGTTTTAATTTCTATAGTGTCTGTCTGTCTCTGCTTGTATGTCTGATTCTATTTGTTTAAATGTCTTGGTTGGTCTTTCCAAGTCAAAGTATTTGTCTTTGTTGGTTGGAATGTGTGAAGAGTCTGTCTTTCTTTGTTTGAGTGTTTAATTCTATTTGTTTGCAAGTCTGGGTTGGTGTTTGCATGTCCAAATATTTGTCTTTGTTGGTTTGAATGTCTAAAGTGTCTGTCTTTCACTGTTTATGCGTTTGATTCTATTTGTTTGCATGTTTGGTTTGATGTTTGCAAGTCCGAGAATTCGTCTTTGTCGGTTTGAATGTCTAAAGTGTCTGTCTTTCTCTGTTTGTGTGTCTGATTCTATTTGTTTGCATGTCTGGGTTGGTGTTTGCAAGTCCAAGAATTTGTCTTTGTTGGTTTGAATGTCTAAAGTGTCTGTCTTTCTCTGTTTGTGTGTCTGATTCTATTTTTTTGAATGTCTGGGTTGATGTTTGCACGTCAAAGAATTTGTCTTTGTTGGTTTGAATGCCTAAAGTGTCTGTCTTTCTCTGTTTGTGTGTCTGATTCTATTTGTTTGCATGTCTGTGTTGGTTTTTGTAAGTCAAAGTCCTTGTCTTTGTTGGTTTAAATGTCTAAAGTGTCTGTCTTTCTCTGTTTGTGTGTCTAATTCTATTTTTTGGCATGTCTGTGTTGGTGTTTGCAAGTCCAAGAATTTGTCTTTGTTGGTTTGAATGTCTAAAGTGTCTGTCTTTCTCTGCTTGTGTGTCTGATTCTATTTGTTTGCATGTCTGGGTTGGTGTTTGCAACTCCAAGAATTTTTGTCTTTGGTGGTTTGAATGTCTAAAGTGTCTAACTTTCTCTTTTTTTGTGTCTGATTCTATTTGTTTTCATGTCTGGGATTGGTGCTTGCAAGTCCAACTATTTGTCTTGTTTGGTTTGAATATCTAAGGTGTCTGTCTTTCACTGTTTATGCGTTTGATTCAATTTATTTGCATGTTTGGTTTGATGTTTGCAAGTCCGAGAATTTGTCTTTGTCGGTTTGAATGTCTAAAGTGTCTGTCTTTCTCTTTTCGTGTGTCTGTTTCTATTTGTTTGCATGTCTGCGTTGGTGTTTGCAAGTCCAAGAATTTGTCTTTGTTGGTTTGAATGTCTAAAGTATCTGTCTTTCTCTGTTTGTGTGTCTGATTCTATTTGTTTGCATGTCTGGGTTGGTGTTTGCAAGTCCAACTATTTGTGTTTGTTGGTTTGAATGTCTAAAGTGTCTGTCTTTCTCTGTTTGTGTGTCTGATTCTATTTGTTTGCATATCTGGGTTTGTGCTTACATGTCTAACAATTTTTATTTAATTGTTTGAGTGTCTAGAGTGTCTGTCTTTCTTTGTATGTGCGTCTGATTCTATTTGTTTGCGTGTCTGGGTTGGTGTTTGCAAGTCCAAATATTTGTCTTTGTTGATTTGAATGTCTAAAGTGTCTGTCATTCTCTGTTTGTGTGTCTGATTCTATTTGTTTGCATGTCTGGGATGGTGTTTGCAAGTCCAAGAATTTGTCATTGTTGGTTTGAATCTCCAAAGTGTCTGTCTTTCTCTGTTTGTGTGTCTGATTCTATTTGTTTCCATGTCTGGGTTGATGTTTGCAAGTCCAAGAATTTGTCTTTGTTGGTTGGAATGTCTATAGTGTCTGTCTTTCTCTGTGTGTGTGTCTGATTCTATTTGTTTCCATGTATGGGTTGGTGTTTGCAAGTCCAACTATTTTTCGTTGTTGGTTTGAATGTCTAAAGTTTATGTCCTTTTCTGTTTGTGTTTCTGATTCTTTTTCTTTTCATGCCAGGGTTGATTTTTGCAAGTCCAAGTATTTGTCTTTGTTATTTTGAATTTCTAAAGTGTCTGTCTTTTTCTGTTTGTGTTTTTGATTCTATTTGTTTGCAGATCTGGGTTGCTGTTTGCAAGTCCAGGTATTTGTCATTGTTGGTTTGAATCTCCAAAGTGTCTGTCTTTCTCTGTTTGTGTGTCTGATTCTATTTGTTTGCATGTCGTGGTTGGTGTTTGCAAGTCCAAGTATTTGTCTTTGTTGGTTTGAATGTCTAAAATGTCTGTCTTTCTCTGTTTGTGTGTCTGATTCTATTGGTTTGCATGTCTGGGTTGGTGTTTCCATGTCCAAGAATTTGTCATTGTTGGTTTGAATATCTAAAGTGTCTGTCTTTCTATGTTTGTTTGGCTGATTCTATTTGTTTTCGTGTCTGGGTTGGTGTTTGCAAGTCCAAGAATTTGTCTTTGTTGGTTTGAATGTCTAAAGTGTCTGTCTTTCTCTGTTTGTGTGTCTGATTCTATTTGTTTGCAAGTCTGGGATGGTGTTTGCAAGTCCAAGAATTCGTCTTTGATGGTTTGAATGTCTTAAGTTTCTGTCTTTCTCTGTTTGTATGTCTGATTATATTTGTTTTCATGTCTGGGTTGGTGTTTGCAAGTCCAAGAATTTGTCTTTGTTCGTTTGAATGTCTAAAGTGTCTGTCTTTCTATGTTTTTGTGTCTGATTCTATTTTTTGGCATGTCAGGGTCGGTGTTTGCAAGTCCAAGAATTTGTGTTTGTTGGTTTGAATGTCTAAAGTGTCTGTCTTTCTCTGTTTGTGTGTCTGATTCTATTTGTTTGCATGTCAGGGTTGGTGTTTGAAAGTCAAAGAATTTGTGTTTGTTGGTTTGAATGTCTAAAGTGTCTGTCTGTATCTCTTTGTGTGTCTGATTCTATTTGTTTGCATGTCTGGGTTGGTGTTTGCAAGTACAAGTATTTGTCACTGTTGGTTTGAATGTCTAAAGTGTCTGTCTTTCTCTGTTTTTGTGTCTGATTCTATTTGTTTGCATGTCTGGGTTGGTGTTTGCAAGTTCAAGTATTTCTCTTTGTTGGTTTGAATGTCTAAAGTGTCTGTCCTTCTCTGTTTGTGTGTCTGATTCTATTTGTTTGCATGTCTGGGTTGGTGTTTGTAAGCCCAAGAATTTGTCTTTGTTGGTTTGAATGTCTAAAGTGTCTGTCTTTCTCTGTTTGTGTGTTTGATTCTATTTGTTTGCATGTCTTGGTTGTTGTTTGCAAGCCCAAGAATTTGTCTTTGTTGGTTTGAATGTCTAAAGTGTCTGTCTTTCTCTGTTTGTGTGTCTGATTCAATTTGTTTGCATGTCTGGGTTGATGTTTGCAAGTCCAAGAATTTGTCTTTGTTGGTTTGAATGCCTAAAGTGACTGTTTTTCTCTGTTTATGTGTCTGATTCTATTTGTTTGCATGTCTGGGTTGGTGTTTGCAAGCCCAAGAATTTGTCTTTGTTGGTTTGAATGCCTAAAGTTTCTGTCTTTCTCTGTTTGTGTGTCTGATTCTATTTGTTTGCATGTCTGGGTTGGTGTTTGTAAGCCCAAGAATTAGTCTTTGTTGGTTTGAATGTCTAAATTGTCTGTCATTCTCTGTTTTTGTGTCTGATTCTGTTTGTTTGCATGTCTGTGTTGGTGTTTGGAAGCCCAAGTATTTGTCTTTGTTGGTTTGAATGTATATAGTGTCTTTCGTTCTCTGTTTGTGTGTCTGATTCTATTTGTTTGCATGTCTGAGTTGGTGTTTGCAAGTCCAAGAATTTGTCTTTGTTTGTTTGAATGCCTAAAGTGACTGTTTTTCTCTGTTTGTGTGTCTGATTCTATTTGTTTGCATGTCTGGGTTGATGTTTGCAATCCCAAGAATTTGTCTTTGTTGGTTTGAATGTCTAAAGTGTCTGTCTTTCTCTGTTTGTGTGTCTGATTCTATTTGTTTGCGTGTCTGGGTTGGTGTTTGAAAGCCCAAGAATTTGTCTTTGTTGGTTTGAATGTCTAAAGTGTCTGTCGTTCTCGGTTTATGTGTCTGATTCTATTTGTTTGCATGTCTGGGTTGGTGTTTGCAAGCCCAAGAATTTGTCTTTGTTGGTTTGAATGTCTAAAGTGTCTGTCTTTGTCTGTTTGTGTGTCTGATTCTATTAGTTTGCATGTCTGAGTTGGTGTTTGCAAGTCCAAGAATTTGTCTTTGTTGGTTTGAATGACTAAAGTGACTGTTTTTCTCTGTTTGTGTGTCTGATTCTATTTGTTTGCATGTCTGGATTGATGTTTGCAAGCCCAAGAATTTGTCTTTGTTGGTTTGAATGCCTAAAGTGTGTGTCTTTCTCTGTTTGTGTGTCTGATTCTATTTGTTTGCATGGCTGAGTTGGTGTTTGCAAGTCCAACTATTTGTCTTTGTTGGTTTGAATTTCTAAAGTGTCTGTCTTTCTCTGTTTGTGTGTCTGATTCTATTTGTTTGCATGTCTGGGTTGATTTTTGCAAGTCCAAGTATTTGTCTTTTTTGGTTTGAATGTCTAAAGTGTCTGTCTTTCTCTGTTTGTGTGTCTGATTTTATTTGTTTGCACGTCTGAGTTGGTGTTTGCAAGTCCAAGTATTTGTCTTTGTTGGTTTGGATGTCTAAAGTGTCTGTCTTTCTCTGTTTGTGTGTCTGATTCTATTTGTTTGCATGTCTGGGTTGCTGTTTGCAAGTCCAAGAATTTGTCTTTGTTGGTTTGAATGCCTAAAGTGAATGTCTTTCTCTGTTTGTGTGTCTGATTCTATTTGTAGGCATGTCTGGGTTGATGTTTGCAAGCCCAAGAATTTGTCTTTGTTGGTTTGAATGTCTAAAGTGTCTGTCTTTCTCTGTTTGGGTGTTTGATTCTATTTTTTTGCATGTCTGGGTTGATGTTTGCAAGTCCAAGAATTTGTCTTTGTTGGTTTGAATGCCTAAAGTGTCTGTCTATTTCTGTTTGTGTGTCTTATTCTATTTGTTTGCATGTCTGAGTTGGTGTTTGCAAGTCCAAGTATTTGTCTTTGTTGTTTTGAATGTCTATAGTGTCTCTATTTCTCTATTTGTGTGTATGATTCTATTTGTTTGCATGTCTGGGTTGATCTTTTCAAGTCAAAGTATTTGTCTGTTTTGGTTTGAATGACTAGAGTGTCTATATTTCTATGTTTGTGTGTCTGATTCTATTTGTTTTCATGTCTGGGTTGATGTTTGCAAGTCCAAGTATTTGTCTATTTTGGTTTGAATGTCTAAAGTGTCTGTCTTTCTCTGTTTGTGTGTCTGATTCTTTTTGTTTGCATGTCTGGGTTGGTGTTTGCAAGTCCAAGAATTTCTCTTTGTTCGTTTGAATGACTAAAGTGTCTGTCTTTCTCTGTGTGTGTGTCTGATTCTATTTGTTTGCATGTCTGGGTTTGTGGTTGCAAGTCCAAATACTTGTCTTTGTTGGTTTTAATCTCTTAAATTGTCTATCTTTCTCTGTTTGTGTGTCTGATTCTATTTGTTTGCATGTCTGGGTTGGTGTTTGCAAGTCTAAGAATTTTTCTTTGTTGGTTTGAATGTCTAAAGTGTCTGTCTTTCTCTGCTTGTGTGTCTGATTCTATTTTTTTACATGTCTGGGTTGATGTTTGCAAGTCCAAGAATTTGTCTTTGTGGTTTCGAATGTCTAAAGTGTCTGTCTTTCTCTGTTTTTTTGTATGATTCTATTTGTTTGCATGTCTGGGATTGGTGTTTGCAAGTCCAACTATTTATCTTGGTTGGTTTGAATGTCTAAAGTGTCTGTCTTTCTCTGTTTATGTGTCTGATTCTATTTGTTTGCATGTTTGGTTTGTTGTTTGCAAGTCCGAGAATTTGTCTTTGTCGGTTTGAATGTCTAAAGTGTCTGTCTTTCTCTTTTAGTGTGTCTGATTCTATTTGTTTGCATGTCTGGGTTTGTGTTTGCAAGTCCAAGAATTTGTCTTTATTGGTTTGAATGTCTAAAGTGTCTGTCTTTCTCTGTTTGTGTGTCTGATTCTATTTGTTTGCACGTCTGGGTTGGTGTTTGTAAGTCAAACTATTTGTTTTTGTTGGTTTGAATGTCTAAAGTGTCTGTCTTTCTCTGTTTGTGTGTCTGATTCTATTTGTTTGCATGTCTGGGTTGGTGCTTGTAAGCCCAAGAATTTGTCTTTGTTGGTTTGAATGTCTAAAGTGTCGCTCTTTCTCTGCTTGTATGTATGTTTATTTTCTTTTCTTTATCTGGGTCGATTTTTGCATGTCCCAGATTTTTCCTGTATTTCCTTGGATATCTAAAGTATTCGTGTATATCTGTTTTTGTGGCTGATTCTATTTGTTTCCATGTCTGGGTTGGTGTTTGCATGTCCAACTATTTGTCTTTGTTGGTTTAATGTCTAAAGTGTGTGTGTCTGATTCTATTTGTTTGTATGTCTGGGTTGGTGTTTGCGTATCCAAGTATTTGTCTTTGTTGGTTTGAATGTCTAAAGTGTCTGTCATTCTCTGTTTGTGTGTCTGATTCTATTTGTTTGCATGTCTGGGTTGGTGTTTGCAAGTCCAAGAATTTGTCTTTGATGGTTTGAAAATCTATAGTGCCGATCTGTTTCTTCGTGGGGGGCTGATTCTATTTGTGCACATATTTGATTTGATATTTGCACGTCCGAGTTTTTTTCTTTGCTGGATTGAATGTCTATAGTGTAAGTCTATATCTGTTTGTGTGTCGGAACTTAAATGTTGTCTTGTCTGAGTTGGTGTTTGCTATTACAACTATTTTTGTTTATTGTTTTGAACTCCTAAAGTGTCTCTATTTCTCTGTTTATGTGTCTGATTATATTTGTTTGCATGTGTGGGTTGGTGTTTGCAAGTCCATGAATTTGTCTTTGTTGGTTTGAATGCCTAAAGTTACTGTCTTTCTCTGTTTGTGTGTTTGATTCTATTTGGTGGAATGTCTTGGTTGGTGTTTGTAAGACCAAGAATCTGTTTTTGTTGGTTTCAATGCCTAAAGTGTCGGTCTTTCTCTGTTTGTGTGTCTGATTCTATTTGTTGGCATGTCTGGGTTGGTGTTTGCAAGTCCAAGTATTTATCTTTGTTAGTTTGAATGTCTAAAGTCTATATTTTTCTCTTTTTGTATGTCTGATTCTATTTGTTTATCTGTTTGGGTTGATGTTTATAACTCAAAGTATTTGTCTTTTTTGGTTCGAATGTCTAAAGTGTCTATCTTTCACTGTTGGTGTGTTTGATTCTATTTGTTTGTATGTCCGGGTTGATGTTTGCAAGTCCATGAATTTGTCATTGTTGTTTTGAATGTCTAAATTGTCTGTCTTTCTCTGTTTGTGTGTCTGATTCTATTTGTTTGCATGTCTGGGTTGGTGTTTGCAAGTCAAACTATTTTTCTTTGTTGGTTTGAATGCCTAAAGTGTCTGTCTTTCTCTGTTTGTGTGTCTGATTCTATTTGTTTGCATGTCTGGGTTGATGTTTGCAAGTCCAAGAATTTTTCTTTGTTGGTTTGAATGTCTAAAGTGTATGTCTTTCTCTTTTCGTGTGTCTGATTCTATTTGTTTGCATGTCTGGGTTGGTGTTTGCAAGTCCAAGAATTTGTCTTTGTTGGTTTGAATGTCTAAAGTGTCTGTCTGTCTCTGTTTGTGTGTCTGATTCTATTTGTTTGCATGTCTGGGTTGGTGTTTGCAAGTCCAAGTCTATTTGTTCTTCTGATTGGTTTGGAATGTCTACAAGTGTGTGTCTTTCTCTGTTTGTGTGTCTGATTCTATTTGTTTGCATATCTGGGTTGGTGTTTGCATGTCCAAGTATTTGTCTTTGTTGGTTTGAATGTCTAAAGTGTCTGTCATTCTCTGTTTGTGTGTCTGATTCTATTTGTTTGCATATCTGGGTTGGTGTTTGCAAGTCCAAGAATTTGTCATTGTTGGTTTGAATGTCTAAAGTGTCTGTGTTTCTCTGTTTGTGTGTCTAATTCTATTTGTTTGCATGTCTGGGTTGGTGTTTGCAAGTCCAAGTATTTCGCTTTGTTGGTTTGAATGTATAAAGTGTCTGTCTTTCTCTGTCTATGTGCCTGATTCTATTTGGTTGCATGTCTGAGTTGGTGTTTACAAGTCTAAGAATTTGTCTTTGTTGGTTTGAATGTCTAAAGTCTCTGTCCTTCTCTGTTTGTGTGTCTTATTCTATTAGTTTGCATGTTTGGGTTGGTGTTTGCAAGTCCAAGAATTTGTCTTTGTTGGTTTGAATGTCTAAAGTGTCTGTCTTTCTATGTTTGTGTGCCTGATTCTGTTAATTGGCATGTCTGGGTTGGTGATTGCAAGTCCAAGAATTTGACTTTGATGGTTCGAATGTCTAAAGTGTCTGTCTTTCTCTGTTTGTGTGTCTGCTTCTATTTGTTTGCATGTCTGGTTTGGTGTTTGCAAGTCCAAGAATTTGTCTTTGTTAGTTTGAATTTCTAAAGTGTCTTTCTCTGTTTGTGTGTCTGATTCTATTTGTTTGCATGTCTGGGTTGGTGTTTTGCAAGTCCAAGTATTTGTTTTTGTTGGTTTGTATATCTAAAGTGCATGTCTATCTCTGTTTGCATGTCTGATTCTATTTGTTTGCATGTCTGGGTTGGTGTTTAAAAGTCCAAGTATTTGTCTTTGTTTGTTTATACATCTAAAGTGCCTGTATTTCTCTGTTTGTATGTCTGATTGTATTTGTTTGCTTTTCTGGGTTAGTGTTTACGAGTCCAATTATTTGTCTTTGTTGGTTTGAATATCTAAAGTACCTGTCTTTCTCTATTTGCATGTCTGAATCTATTTGTTTGCACGTCTGGGTTGGTGTTTGCAAGTCCAAATATCTCTCTTTGTTCCTTTGTAGATCTAAAGTGCCTGTCTTTCTCTGTTTGCATGTCTGATTCTATTTGTTTGCATCTCTGGGTTGGTGTTTTGCAAGTCCAAATATATATATATATATATATATATATATATATATATATATATATATATATATATATATATATATATATATATATATATATATATATATTTGTTTGCATGTCTGGGTTGGTGTTTGCAAGTCCAAGTATTTGTCTTTGTTGATTTGAATATTTAAAGTGCCTGTCTTTCTCTGTTTGCATGTCTGATTCTATTTGTTTGCATGTCTGGGTTGGTGTTTGCAAGTCCAAGTTTGTCTTTGATGGTTTGTATATCTAAAGTACCTGTCTTTCTCTGTTTGCATGTCTAATTCTATTTGTTTGCATGTCTGGGTTGGTGTTTGTAAGTCCAAGGTTAGATTAAGTTAGGTTAGATTAGGTTAGATTAAGTTAGGTTAGGTTAGCCTACATAAGCGCGCGTACGTTTTGCTACAGCCGTAAGCATGCATAGTGAGAGAGAAAAATGCCGGCGAGTATGGTTAGATTAGGCTAGATTAAGTTAGGTTAGATTAGGTTAGGTTAAGTTAGGTTAGCCAAAACAAAGACAAATTCTTGGACTTGCAAACACAAACCCAGACATGCAAACAAATAGAATCAAACACCCAAACAGAGAAGACATACACTTTAGACATTCAAACCAACAAAGACAAATTCTTGGACTTGCAAACACCAACTCAGATATGTCAACAAATAGAATCAGACACACAAACAGAGAAAGACAGACACTTTAGACATTCAAACCACCAAAGACAAATTCTTGGACTTGAAAACACTAGCCCAGACAGGCAAACAAATAGAATCACACACACAAACATTGAAAGACAGACACTAAAGACATTCAAACCAATAAAGACAAATTCTTGGACTTGCAAACACCAACCCAGACATGCAAACAAATAGAATCAGACACACAAGCAGAGAAAGATAGACACTTTAGACATTCAAACCAACAAAGACAAATTCTTAGACTTGCAGACACCAACCCAGACATGCAAACAACAAAATCAGACACACAAACAGAGAAAGACAGACAATTTAGGCATTCAAACCAACAAAGACAAATTCTTGGACTTGCAAACACCAACCCGGACATACAAACAAATAGAATCAAACACCCAAACAGCGAAAGACAGACACTTTAGACATTCAAACCAACAAATACAAATTCTTGGGCTTGCAAACATCAACCCAGACATGCCAACAAATAGAATCAGACACACAAACAGAGAAAGGCAGATACTTTAGACATTGAAACCAACAAAGACAAATAGTTGGACTTGCAAACACCAACCCAGACATGCAAAAAAATAGAATCAGACACACAAACAGTTAAAGACAGACACTTTAGATAGAATCAGACACACAAACAGAGAAAGACAGACACTTTAGACATTCAAACCAATAAAGACAAATTCTTGGACTTGAAAACACAAACCCAGACATGAAAACAAATAGAATCAGACACACAAGCAGAGAAAGACAGACACTTTAGACATTCAAACCAACAAAGACAAATTCTTAGACTTGCAAACACCAACCCAGACATGAAAACAAATAGAATCAGACACACAGACAGAGAAAGACAGACACTTTAGAAATTCAAACAAACAAATACAAATACTTGGACTTGCAAAAACCAACCCAGACATGCAAACAAAGAAATCAGACGAACAAACAGAGAAAGACAGACAGTTTAGGCATTCAAACCAACACAGACAAATTCTTGGACTTGCAAACATCAACCCAGACATGCCAACAAATAGAATCAGACACACAAACAGAGAAAGACAGTCACTTTAGTCATTCAAACCAACAAAGACAAATTCTTGGACTTGCGAAAATCAACCCAGACATGCAAACACATAGAATCAGACACACAAACAGAGAAAGACAGACACTTTAGACATTCAAACGAACAATAACAAATTCTTGGACTTGCAAACACCAACTCAGACATGCAAACAAATAGAATCAGACACAAAAACAGAGAAAGACAGACACTTTAGACATTCAAACCAACAAAGACAAATACTTGGACTTGCAAACATCAACCCAGACATTCATACATATAGAATCAGACACACAAACAGAGAAAGACAGACACTTTGGACATTAAACCAACAAAGACAAATACTTGGACTTGCAAACACAAGCCTAGACATGCTAAAAATAGAATCAGACACACAAACAGAGAAAGACAGACACTTTAGTGATTCAAACCAACAAAGAGAAATTCTTGGACTTGCAAACACCAGCCCAGACATGCAATCAAATAGAATCAGACACACAAACAGAGAAAGACAGGCACTTTAGACATTCAAACCAACAAAGACAAATTTTTGGGCTTGCAAACATCAACCCAAACATGAAAACAAATAGAATCAGACACACAAAAAGAGAAAGACAGACATTTTTGACATTCAAACCAAAACAGACAAATACTTGGACTTACAAACATCAACCCAGACATGCAAACAAATAGAATCAGACACACAAACTGAGAAAGACAGACACTTTAGACATTCAAACCAACAAAGACAAATACTTGGACTTGCAAACACCAACCCAGAAATACAAACAAATAGAATCAGACACATAAACAGAGAAAGACAGACACTTTAGACATTAAAACCAACAAAGACAAATAGTTGGACTTGCAAACACCAACCCAGACATTCAAACAAATAGAATCAGACACACAAACAGAGAAAGACAGACACTTTAGGCATTCAAACCAACAAATTCAAATACTTGGACTTGCAAACACCAACCCAGACATGCAAACAAATAGAATCAGACACACAAACAGAGAAAGACAGACACTTTAGACATTCAAACCAACAAAGACAAATTCTTGGACTTGCAAACACCAACCCAGACATGCAAACAAATGGAATCAGACACACAAACAGACAAGGACAGAAACTTTAGACATTCAAACCAGCAAAGACAAATACTTGAACTTGCAAACACCAACCCAGACATGCAAACAAATAGAATCAAACACCAAAACAGAGAAAGACAGACATTTTAGACATTCAAACCAACAAAGACAAATTCTTGGACGTGCAAATACCAACCCATACATGCACACAAATAGAATCAAACACGCAACAGAGAAACACAGGCACTTTAGATATACAAACAAACAAATACAAATTCTTGGTCTTGCAAACACCGACCCTGACATGCCAACAAATAGAATCAGACACATAAACATAGAAAGACAGACACATTAGACATTCAAACCAACAAAGAAAAATACTTGGACTTGCAAACACCAACCCAGACATGCAAACAAATAGAATCAGACACACAAACAGAGAAAGACAGATACTTTAGACATTCAAACCAACAATGAAAAGTTCTTGGACTTGCAAACACCAACCCAGACATGCAAAGAAATAGAATCAGACACACAAACAGAGAAAGACAGACACTATATAAATTCAAATCAACAAAGACAAATACTCGGTCTTGCAAACACCAACCCAGACATGCAAACAAATAGAATCAGACACACAAACAGAGAAAGACAAACACTTTAGACCTTCAAACCACCAAAGACAAATAGTTGGATTTGCAAACACAAACCCAGACATGCAAACAAATAGAATCAGACACACAAACAGAGAAAGACAGACACTATAGACATTCCAACCAACAAAGACAAATTCTTGGGCTTGCAAACATCAACCCAGACATTCAAACAAATAGAATCAGACACACAAGCAGAGAAAGACAGACACTTTAAACATTCAAACCAACAAAGACAAGTTCTTGGACTTGAAAACATCAACCCGGACATGCAAAGAAATAGAATCAGACACACAAACAGAAAAAGACAGACACTATAGACATTCAAACCAACAAAGACAAATTCTAGGACTTGCAAACACCAACCCAGACATGCAAACAAATAGAACCAAAAGTATTAAAAAAATATGGGGGGATGGGGGCACTTGGGGGGCCGGGGGGCATTTGGGGGCCTTGGGGCCCTTTGGGGGCTCGGAAGGCCTTTGGGGGCTCGGGGGACCCTGGGGAGAGGGGGCCCTTTGGTGGCCCGTGGAGCCTTTGGGGCCCGGGGGTGCTTTGGGGTTGGGGTAGGGGGCCCTTTGGGGTTTGGGTAGGGGACCTCACCACATTGATCAAATGGAACTTGTGTATTATAACGACCACAGAGTTTCACCCTCAAATCCTCTTCTAAATCATCTTCTAAAATCATCTTCTAAAATGCCTCAAACGGTTTCGCCCAAATCATCTTCTAAAATTTCTCGAACGGTTTCGCCCAAATAATCCCCTAAAAGTAATTTCTGCGTGTTCCTTTTGTTTTGGCATCCCTGCACTGTCACATTTGAAATTCCTAAGAAATCATTTCTCGCGTTAATCTCTTCATCTCATAGATGTTCCTACCTACATTATTATGGTTTCGATAGAATATTAATTTATATCTGTGACCTAAAGATCGAAGAAGCCGTATTTATAAAAGGATTTTTCTATCTGTTTAGACTCCCGCATAATTCCTAGGAAACAAGTGATGTCATTTCTAACCTAACCTAACCTAGATCAATACATTCCCCCACTGATTATGTAAATCAATTTCACGTAAATTCACTTGTCCCAGTCGAGTCCTAGATCAATACATTCCCCCATCGATTATGTAAATAAATATCTTGTAAGTTCACTTGTCCTAGTCGAGTCCTGGATCAATACATTCCCCATCGATTATGTAAATCAAGTTCTCAGAAATTCACTTCCCCCCTCGAGTCCTAGATCAATACATTCCCCACCGATTATGTAAATCACCCCAGTGTCAATACACCTGGACAAAACAACAACAAATCAATTGACCTTCACCCCTTTAGACTCGGTCAATAATCGTTGAATAAATTATAGCCCTTCAGCGTTAGACTCAATTGTAGATGGCAGCACATGTGCACTCGTCGGAGCTCATGATAGGGTTCTACTTATAGCATTTGCGAATTGGTGATTATCAGTTAAGGTAACCCCTCGGGGTTGTTAACTCATAAAATATTTATTATAAATTTGGAACAATATCAATCTATGGAAATGGTTAACGATGATAAAATGGACTTATGACTTGACCTAGCTTTACTTCTTCGATATGTTCTGAATAATACACAAGTGGTGTTTGAAGAGTGTTGTCAATTTAAAATAGAGTTTAACGTTATAGTAGTTATAAAGTTGATACTAAGAGAGATGTAGATGGCAAGAAAAGAATTTTAATAATGAAGTTCAGAACAAACCTTAGAAATCCTTGCAAATCAAGTAGTAAGTTGTATGTGAGTACGAACCATCACGGATCATAAGCACCAACGACCCTAACCACCAGAGACCTCAACCCCCCAAAGGTCTCCTATCCCCAAACTCGAAGGGTGCCCCCTCCCCTCCAACTTTTGGCCCCCTCCTCCCATTTTTTTTTAATTTTTTTGAAGTTTTTTTTAACTTTTTTTATTAATTTTTTTAACATAATATATTTGTTCAACTTTTTTCAATTTTTTTTTTACATGTCTTCGAATGAGATGAAACATACTTAAAACAAAAAAAATCACATTTAATATTTTCCAAACTCAAAGTGAGAATGGTATAGACATGTTAGTCATGACCTCTACTATTAGAAAAATAATGTTTTTAGTAGCACTTTTTCTTATTGGAGAACATTTTTTTTTTGGACTTCGAAATTATTCAACTTTTTTTTTAAGTATCTTAAAATGACAAAATATGCTTACGGCTCTAACAATTGTACTCTATGCTTGCTCAGAGACACGATATGGCTTTCCCATTGGTATTATATGTCTAGTTGTTGACACTACCTAGTCTGCGGCATGTATTAAATCGGTGTTTCTTGCACAGTGGAACGATAAACACATAAATTATACCTTTAAAAAAGTGAAGATGGATCATTTTTATAAAGTGTGTTCACATGACAATGTTATTGTAGCAATGAATGTTGACAAGGAGAAGTATTTAAACTATGAAACAAGTAAAAGTGGCAGCACTATTGGAAATGTATGCATGCATTGTCATGACAGTAAGGAATTAAATTTCTTTGGAGTAACGAAAAAAATCAACTCTTATGTTGGTGTATATGCGAGATTGAGATCTCCAGAGATGATTGCACTCAAAAGAGAATGCCAACATAAAAATAATCGTTGATGATAGAGGATAACTCCTTGCTACTGCTGCAGGTAACACATTACCTACTGATACATCCTATCGTCAGCTTTCGGGTATTAGCACTCAACGGAAGATCAAAAAAAGAAAGGCCTACTCTTCTGCTAATATCATAAACCATATCTTGTCTACGTGCCGAAACTGTTACCTGTGTAAAAATAATGTGACAATAGAAAGTAAAATTCCCTGAAAAATAAAAAGGGCAATGGCAGAAAATATCACCATGGAAAATAAAGATGAATCGATGAAAAACAAAGTACCAGCAAACGTTACTGCCATTGATCAAACAGTCAATGAACCAAATACTACCAAAGACGAATAGCATATTGAGCCTGTCGATGACACGCCAGTAAAAGTTGTGTATGACTCAAAATGGAATAATGGTTATTCTAATGATTACGAACTAAGAGGAGACAACAGCTACAATATCAAGAGAAAGCATTGTGAATCATTTTATCAAACAGATTCAAAATTTCCAAAGTTGATCATTAATATTAATAATGTATCATAGTATATTTTGTATTAATATTCTACATAGCATTATTTCATTAAAAATATATTATGCATTACATTGTTATGTGTTCATATTTTTTGGGTATGCTAGCATATCAAACGTTTAGAATGTATTAAAACATCGGAGATGTAAGAAAAGGAATTCGTATACATCTATTGTTAGACATATGGGATAAAATTGACAAAATCTGGGTATAAGAATGAATAAACACTTTATCATCCTCATTGTTGAATTTGTAATGATGAAAAATATTGTGATTAGGTAAGCAACAAATTCTGTCCTGAATTTGCCTCATTTGAACACAACACATAAATCCTACTACGGAAATTTGAAAAAAAAATTGGATCAGCTCTTTATTAACACTCATTATCAATTGTAGATGCATCCTATACAGGCAATGCAGTAATTTCAGAAGATCTAAGTACAAGAGTGATTAAATTCTATATCAATGTCAATTTCTCGGATACATAGGAAAAAATTGACAAAATCTATGTGTTAGAGTTAATTAATTTTTTTTATAAACATCTTTTGTCAGATACATCGGATAAAATTGACAGAATCTAAGTGTCAGAGTATATAATTTTTTTTATCACCATCCTTTGTCAGATACATCAAATAAAATTGACAAAAATATAAATTTCAGAATGAATAAATGCTTTAACAAGATCCTTTATCGGACATGTCGGATAAAAATTACAAAATCTAAATATCAGAGTGACTAAATTCTATATCAACATCCTTTTCTCGGATACGTAGGATAAAATTGACAAATTCTAAGTGTTAGAGTGAATAATTTTTTTTTTATCAACATCCTTTGCCAGATACATCGGGTAAAATTGACAAAATCTAAGTATCAAAGTGAATTAATTCATTATCAACATCCTTTGTCGGATATGTCGGATAAAATTGACAAAATCTAAGTATCAGAGTGAATAATTTTTTATCAACATCCTCTGCTAGATACATCGGATAAAATTGATAAGATATAAGTGTCAGAGTGAACAATTTTTTTTTATCAACATCTTTTGTCAGATACATCTGAAAACATTAAAAAACTCTAAATATCATAGCTAATAAAAACTTCAACAATAATCCCCCGTGGATTCGTTGGATATAAATTACGATACCTAATTTCCAACAGGACTAACTTCTACACCAACATCCATTTCTCAGATATATAGGTGCAACTTGACCAAAACTGGGCTTTTGAGTGAATATTTTTTTTATAAAAATCCTTTTCTAGCTACATCGTATAAAATTGACAAAATCTAAGTATCAGATTGATTAAATTCTATATCAACATCCCTTTCTCGGGTACATGGGATAAAATTGACAAATTCTAAGTGTTAGAGTGAATAAATGTTTTTCTTATCAACATCCTTTGCCAGATACATCGGGTAAAATTGACAAAATCTAAGTATCAGAGTGAATTAATGCATTATCAACATCCTTTGTCGGATATGTCGGATAAAATTGACAAAATCTAAGTATCAGAGTGAATAATTTCTTATCAACATCCTTTGCCAGATACATCGGATAAAATTGATAAAATATAAGTGTCAGAGTGACTAAATTTTTTTTATCAACATCCTTTGTCAGATACATCGAATAAAATTGACAAAATCTATATATCAGAATTAATAAATGCTTTAACAACATCCCTTATTGGATATATCGGATAAAAGTTACAAAATCTTAGCATCAGAGTGATTAAATTCTATATCAACATCCTTTTCTCGGATACATAGATTAAAATTGACAAAATCTAAGTGTTAGAGTGAATAATTTTTTTATCAACATCCTTTGCCAGCTAAATCGTATAAAATTGACAAAATCTAAGTATCAGATTGATTAAATTCTATATCAACATCCCTTTCTCGGGTACATGGGATAAAATTGACAAAATCTAAGTATCAGAGTGAATAATTTATTTTTGTTCCAACATCCTTTTCCAGATACATCGAATAAAATTGATGAAATATAAGTGTCAGAGTGAAAAAATTTTTTCTATCAACAGCCTATGTCAGATACATCAAATAAAATTGACAAAATCTAAATTTAAGAATGAATAAACGCTTTAACAACATCCTTTATCGCATATGTAGGATAAAATTGACAAAATATAAGTATAAGAGTGAATAAATTATATATCAACATCCTTTTCTCGGATACATAGGATAAAATTGACAAATTCTAAGTGTTAGAGTGAATAATTTTTTTTTTATCAACATCCTTTGCCAGATACATCGGATAAAATTGACAAAATCTGAATTTCAGAATGAATAAATTCATTATCAACATCCTTTGTCGGATATGTCGGATAAAATTGACAAAATCTAAGTATCAGAGTGAATAATTTTTTGTATCAACATCCTTTGCCAGATACATTGAATAAAATTGATTAAATATAAGTGTCAGAGAGAATAATTTTTTTTTTCAACATCCTTTGTCAAATACATCGGATAAAATTGACAAAATCTAGATATCAGAATGAATAAATGCTTTAACAACATCCTTTATCGGATATGTCTGATAAAATTAACAAAATCTAAGTATCAGAGTGACTAAATTCTATTTCAACATCCTTTTCTCGGATATATAGGATAAAATTGACAAATTTTAAGTGTTGGAGTGAATAAATTTTTTTTATCAACATCCTTTGTCTGATTTGTCGGATAAAACTGCCAAATTCTAAGCATCAGCGTGAATAGCTTTTTTTATCAACATCCTCTGCCAGATGCATCGGATAAAAATTATTTAATATAAGTCTCAGTTCGAATAAGTTTTTTTTTATCAACATTCTTTGTCTGATAAGTAGAATAAAATGGAAAAAATCTAAGTATAAGAATGAATAAATGCGTTAAAAACATGTCTTATCGCATTTTTTAGATAAAATTTACAAAATCCAAGTGTCAGAGTGATTAAATTCTATATCAACATCCTTTTCTCGGATACATAGATTAAAATTGACAAAATCTAAGTGTTAGAGTGAATAATTTTTTTTATCTACATCCTTTGCCAGCTACATCGGATAAAATTGACAAAATCTAACTATCAGATTGATTAAATTCTATATCAACATCACTTTCTCGGGTAAATGGGATAAAATTGACAAAATCTAAGTATCAGAGTGAATAATTTATTTTTTTTTCCAACATCCTTTGCCAGATACATCGAATAAAATTGATAAAATATAAGTGTCAGAGTGAATAATTTTTTTTTATCAACATCCTTTGTCAGATACATCAAATAAAATTGACAAAATTTAAATTTCAGAATGAATAAATGCTCTAACAACATCCTTTATCGGATATGTCGGATAAAATTGACAAAATCTAAGTATCAGAGTGACTAAATTCTATATCAACATCCTTTTCTCGGATACATAGGATAAAATTGACAAATTCTAAGTGTTAGAGTGAATAATTTTTTCTTATCAACATCCTTTGCTAGATACATCGAATAAAATTAACAAAATCTAAGTATCAGAGTGAATAAATTCATTATCAACATCCTTTGTCGGTTATGTCAGATAAAATTGAAAAAATATAAGTATCAGAGTGAATAATTTTTTGTATCAACATCCTTTGCCAGATACATTGAATAAAATTGATTAAATATAAGTGTCAGAGAGAATAATTTTTTTTTTCAACATCCTTTGTCAAATACATCGGATAATATTGACAAAATCTAGATATCAGAATGAATAAATGCTTTAACAAAATCCTTTATCGGATATGTCTGATAAAATTAACAAAATCTAAGTATCAGAGTGACTAAATTCTATTTCAACATCCTTTTCTCGGATATATAGGATAAAATTGACAAATTTTAAGTGTTGGAGTGAATAAATTTTTTTTATCAACATCCTTTGTCTGATTTGTCGGATAAAATTGACAAACTCTAAGTATCAGAGTGAATAACTTTTTTATCAACATCCTCTGCCAGATACATCGGATAAAATTGATAAAATAGAAGTGTCAGAGTGAATAAGTTTTTTTTTATCAACATCCTTTGTCAGATACATCGAATAAAATGGACAAAATCTAAATATCAGAATGAATAAATGCTTTAACAACATCCTTTATCGGATATGTCAGATAAAATTGGTAAAATCTAAGTATCAGTGATTAAATTCTATTTCAAAATCCTTTTCTCAGATACATAGGATAAAATTGACAAAATCTATGTGCCAGAGTGAATAATTTTTTTTTCAACATCCTGTGCCAGTTACATCCGATAAAATTGACGAAATCTAAGTGTCAGAGTGATTAAATTCATTATCAACATCTGTTTCTCGGATACATGGGATAAAATTGACAAAATCTAAGTATCAGAGTGAATAAATGCTTTATCAACATCCTTTAAATGCATTATCAACATCATTTGTCGGATATATCGGATAAAATTGACAAATTCTAAGTATCAGATTGATTAAATTCTATATCAACATCCCTTTCTCGAATACATGGGGAAAAATTGACAGAATCTAAGTGTTAGACTGAATAAATTTTTTTTCATCAACATCCTTTGTCAGATACATCGAATAAAATTTGACAAAATCTGAATATCAGAGTGAATAAATGCTTTAATAACATCCTTTACCAGATATGTCGGATAAAACTGACAAAATCTAAGTATCAGAGTGATTAAATTCTATATCAACATCCTTTTCTCGGATACATAGGATAAAATTTACAAAATCTAAGTGTTAGAGTGAATAATTTTTTTTCAACATCCTTTGTCAGATACATTGGATAAAATTAACAATATCTAAGTGTCAGAGTGAATAAATACTTTATCAACATCCTTTATCGGATATGTCGGATAAAATTGAAAAAATCTAAGTATCAGAGTGATTAAAATTTAAATATCAGATTGATTAAATTCCATATCGACATCCATTTCTTGAATACATGGGATAAAATTGACAAAATCTAAGTATCAGAGTGAATAAATGCTTTATCAACATCCTTCAAATGCATTATCAACATCATTTGTCAGGAATATCGGATAAAATTGACACAATATAAGTATCAAATTGATTAACTTCTATATCGACATCCATTTCTCGAATACATGGGATAAAATTGAAAAAATCTAAGTGTCAGAGTGAATAAATTTTTTTCTATCAACATCTTTTGTCAGATACAACGAATATAATTAATAAAATCTAAATATCAGAGTAAATAAATGCTTTATCAGCATCCTTTGTCGGATATGTTTGATAAAATTGACAAAATCTAAGTGTCAGAGTGAATAATTTTTTTTTATCAACAGCTTTTGTCAGATACATCAAATATAATTGTCAAAATCTATATATCAGAGTGAATAAATGCTTTATCAGTATCCTTTGTTTGATATCCCGGATAAAAGCTAAGCATCAGAGTGATTAAATTCTATATCAACATCCTTTTCTCGGGTACATGGGGTAAAATTGACAAAATCTAAGTATCAGAGTGAATAATTTATTTTTTATCAACATCTTTTATCAGGTACAACGATTATAATTGACAAAATCTAAATATCAGAGTGAATAAATGCTTTATCAGCACCCTTTGTCGGATATGTTGAATAAAATTGACAAAATCTAAGGATCAGGGCGAATAAATGCTTTATTAGCATCCTTTGTCGGATATATCGGATAAAATTGACAAAATCTAAGTATTAGAGTGAATAATTTTTTTTATGAACTTCCTCTGTCAGATGCATGGGATAAACTTGACAAAATCTAAGCATCAGATTCAATAAATTCTTTATCAACATCTTTTGTAGAATATGTCGGATAAAGTTGAGAAAATCTAACTACCAGAGTGAATAAATTCATTATCAACATTATTTTTCGGGTATATCAGATAAAATTGACAAAATCTAAGTATCAGATTGAATAAATGCTTTATCAACATCCCTTTCTCTGATACAGGGGATAAAATTGACAAAATCTAAATACCGGAGTGAATAAATGCATTATCAACATCATCTGTCGGCTATATCTGATGAAATTGACAAATATCTAAGTATCAGATTGATTAAATTATGTATCAACATCCCTTTCTCGAATACATGGGATAAAATTGAGACAATCTAAGTATCAGAGTTATTAAATTCTATATCAACATCCCTTTCTCGGATACATGGGATAAAATTGACAAAATCTAAGTATCAGAGTGAATAAATGCTTTATCAACATCCCTTAAATCTATTATCAATATCACATGACAGATACATCAGATAAAATTGACAAAATCTAAGTACCAGAAACAATAAATTCGGTTTCAAAGTTTTTATCGGATACATCAGATAACAGTCATAAAATCCAAGTTCTATTCATTTTGACTTCATGCCTCGTTACGTTGATACTTAGATTTTGTCAATTTTATTCAACATATCTGACAAAGGGTGCTGATAAAGCATTTATTCACTCTGATATTTAGATTTTGTCTTAGATAGATTTTGTCTGATATTAGATTTTAGATTAGATAGAATTCAATAACTCTGATGCTTATATTTTATCCGGGATATCCGACAAAGGATGCTCATAAGGCATTTATTCACTCTGATACTTAGATTTTGACAATTATATTTGATGTATCTGACAAAAGCTGTTGATAAAAAAAATTATTCACTCTGACACTTAGATTTTGTCAATTATATCCAACATATCCAACAAAGGATGCTGATAAAGCATTTATTTACTCTGATATTTAGATTTTGTCAATTATATTCGTTGTATCTGACAAAAGATAATGATAGAAAAAAATTTATTCACTCTGACACTTAGCTTTTGTCAAAATTATCCAATGTATTCGAGAAATGGATGTTGATATAGCATTTAATCACTCTGATACTTAGATTTTGTCAATTTTATCCGACATATCCGGTAAAGTATGTTGTTAAAGCATTTATTCACTCCAATATTTAGATTTTGTCGAATTTTCCGATGTATCCGATGTAACTGGAAAAGGATGTTGATAAAGCATTTATTCACTCTGATACTTAAATTTTGTCAATTTTATCCCATCTATCCGAGAAACGGATGTTGATAATGAATTTATTCACTCTGACACTTAGATTTTGTCAATTTTATCGCATGTAACTGGCACAGGATGTTGGTAAAAAAAATTATTAACTCTGGCACATAGATTTTGTCAATTTTATCCTATGTATCTGAGAAAAGGATGTTGATATAGAATTTAATCACACTGATACTTAGATTTTACCAATTTTATCCGACATATCCGATAAAGGATGTTGTTAAAGCATTCATTCATTCTCATATTTAGATTTTGTCAATTTTATTCGATATATCTGACAAAGGATGTTGATAAAAAAAATTATTCACTCTGACACTTAAATTTTATCAATTTTAATCGATGTATCTGGCAAAGGATGTTCATAAAAAAGTTATTCACTCTGATACTTAGAGTTTGTAAATTTTATCCGACATATCCGACAAAGGATGTTGATAAAAAAAAATTCACTCTAACACTTAGAATTTGTCAATTTTATCCTTTGTATCTGAGAAAAGGATGTTGATATAGAATTTATTCACTCTGATACTTAGATTTTGTCAATTTTATCCGACATATCCGATAAAGGATGTTGTTAAAGCATTTATTCATTCTGATATTTAGATTTTGTCAATTTTATTCGATGTATCTGACAAAGGATGTTGATAAAAAAAACTTATTCACTCTGACACTTATATTTTATCAATTTTATTCAATGTATCTGGCAAAGGATGTTGATAAAAAAAAATATTCCCTCTGATACTTAGATTTTGTCAATTTTATCCGACATATCCGACAAAGGATGTTGATAATGAATTTATTCATTCTGAAATTTAGATTTTGTCAATTTTATCCGATGTATCTGGCAAAGGATGTGGATAAAAAAAATGTATTCGCTCTAACACTTAAAATTTGTCAATTTTATCCTATGTATCCGAGAAAACGATGTTGATATAGAATTTAGTCACTCTGATACTTAGATTTTATCAATTTTATCCGACATATCCGATAAAGGATGTTGTTAAAGCATTTATTCATTCTGAAATTTAGATTTTGTCAATTTTATTTGATGTATCTGACAAAGGATGTTGATAAAAAAAATATTATTCACTCTGACACTTATATTTTATCAATTTTATTCGATGTATCTGGCTAAGGATGTTGATAAAAATTAAATTATTCACTCTGATACTTGTATGTTGTCAAGTTTATCCCATGTACCCGAGAAAGGGGTGTTGATATAGAATTGAATCAATCTGGTACTAATATTTTTTCAATTTTATCTGATATATCCGCCAAATGATGTTGATAAAAACATTATTCAATCTAACACTTATATTTTGTCAATTTTAATCTATGTATCCGAGAAAAGGATGTTGGTATAAAATTTAATCACTCTGATATTTAGATTTCGTCAATTTTATCCGACATATCCGATAAAGGATGTTGTTAAAACATTTATTCATTCTGATATTTATATTTTGTCAATTTTATTCGATATATTTGGCAAAGGATGTTGATAAAAAATTATTCACTCTGACACTTATATTTTATCAATTTTATTCGATGTATCTGGCAAAGGATGTTGATAAAAATTTTTTCACTCTGATACTTAGATTTTGTCAATTTTATCCAACATATCCGACAAAGGATGCTGATAAAGCATTTATTCACTCTGATATTTAGTTTTTGTCAAGTATATTGGTTTTATTTGACAAAAGCTGTTGATAGAAAAAAATTTATTCATTTTGACAATTATCTTTGTTTAATTTTATCCCATGTATTCGAGAAATGTATGTTGATATAGAAGTTAATACAGCTTACGCTTATATTTTGTCAATTTTATCTGATATTCCCGACAAATGATGCCTGATAATACATTTAAAGGATGTTGATAAAGCATTTATTCACTCAGATACTTAGATTTTGTCAATTTTATCCCATGTATCCGAGAAAGGGATGTTGATATTGAATTTAATCACTGATATTTAGATTTTAATCACTCTGATACTTAGATTTTGTCAATTTTATCCGACATATCCGATAAAGGATGTTGATAAAGTATTTACTCACTCTGACACTTATATTTTGTCAATTTTATCCGTTATATCTGCCAATAGATGTTGATAAAGAAAAATTATTCACTCTAACACTTAGATTTTTTCAATTTTATCCTGTGTATTCAAGATAAGGAAGAAGTGAAGAAAAGGAATATCCGAGAAATGTTGATATTGAATTCAGCCAATCTGGCAATGAGATTTTGTCAATTTTATCCGACATATCCGGTAAACGATGTTGTTAAAGCATTTATTCACTCTGATATTTAGATTTTGTCAAATTTTAGTCGATGTATCTGACAAAGGATGTCGATAAAAAAAAATTTATTCACTCTAACACTAACAGATTCTGACAATTTTACCCCATGTATTCGAGAAAGGGATGTTGATATAGAATTTAATCAATCTGGTACTTAGATTTTGTCAATTTTATCCGATATAGCCGACAAATTATGTTGATAATGCATGTAAAGGATTTTGATAAAGCATTTATTCACTCTGATACTTAGATTTTCTCAATTTTATCCGATCTATCCGAGAAACAGATGTTGATAATGAATTTATTCACTCTGACACTTAGATTTCGTCAATTTTATCGGATGTAACTGGCACAGGATGTTTATAAAAAAATTTATTCACTCTGGCACATAGATTTTGTCAATTTTATCCTATGTATCTGAGAAAAGGATGTTGATATAGAATTTAATCACATCTGATACTTAGATTTTACCAATTTTATCCAACATATCCGATAAAGGATGTTGTTGAACCATTTATTCATTCTGATATTTAGATTTTGTCAATTTTATTCGATGCATCTGACAAACGATATTGATAAAAAAACTTATTCACTCTGACACTTAGATTTTGTCAATTTTATTCGATGTATCTGGCAAAGAATGTTCATAAAAAAAAATTATTCACTCTGATACTTAGAATTTGTCAATTTTATCCGACATATCCAACAACGGATGTTAATAAAAAAAAATTATTCACTCTAGCACTTAGAATTTGTCATTTTACTCTATTTATCCGAGAAAGGGATGTTGATAAAGAATATAGTCACTCTGATACTTAGATTTTGTCAATTTTATCCGACATATCCGATGAAGGATGTTATTAAAGCATTTATTCATTTTGATATTTAGATTTTGTCAATTTTTATTCGATTTATCTGGCAAAGGATGTTGATAAAAAAAATTATTCACTCTGATACTTAGATTTTGTCAGTTTTATCCAATATATCCGACAAAGGATGTTGATAATGAATTTGTTCATTCTGAAATTTAGATTTTGTCAATTTTATCCGATGTATCTGGCAAAGGATGTTGATAAAAAAATTTATTCACTCTAACACTTAGAATTTGTCAATTTTATCCTATGTATCCGAGAAAAGGATGTTGATATAGAGTTTAGTCGCAACGCGAAAGATTCGACCCTGATTAGCGTGCTCCTAGGTGATACTGCGGTGAGCTCAAAGCCATCTCTCACTTACCTTGGACTGCCGATCGCTTCAGATCTGCGGTCTACTCGTGAAGCACTGGTTGAGCATTTTTCAGAAAAGGCACGCAAAGCATACGGACTACTCCTACCCTGCAAACGTATGTATAACCGCCATATACTCGGAAGGCTTTATTCCGTGTTCGTTATCCCGCATGTTGTGTCACTCTCGCCGTGTTGGTCTATTTTCACCGAATCAGATAAGCGCTCAGTCCGTCGGGTTTACTATAAGTATGCAAAATATCTGTTAAGTGTTGCGCCATGGGAGAGAAATTCAAGAGTTTTGAAAAATTACAGCGTTGCGGACCCGACTACTGCAGCTACTGAGCGAATCGTCCGATTTTGGCGTTCGCTCAATCCTGATCATGATATGTACCGAGCTATCGTAGGCTAGTTTGATTACGAGTTTAGTATGCTGTATATAGATTGTTATTGAAGTCTTGTTGTTTCTCTTATTGCGTTTTCCTTTTCTCTTTTTTTTTCTTTTTTTCATTACTCCGTTGTGTAACCTTGTGTTATTTATGATGGGAAATAAAAACCATTCATTCATTCATTTATTCATTCTGAAATTTAGATTTTGTTAATTTTATTTGATGTATATGACAAAGGATGTTGATAAAAAAAATTATTCACTCTGACACTTATATTTTATCAATTTTATTCGATGTATCTGGCAAAGGATGTTGATAAAAATTATTCACTCTGATACTTAGATTTTGTCAATTTTATCCCATGTACCCGAGAAAGGGATGTTGATATAGAATTTAATCAATCTGATACTTAGATTTTGTCGATTTTATCTGATGTAGCTGGCAAAGGATGTTAATTAAAAAATACTTCACTCTAACACTTAGATTTTCTCAATTTTAATCTATGTATCCGAGAAAAGGATGTTGATATAGAATTTAATCACTCTTATACTTAGATTTTGTGAAATTGCTTTATTGTCTGTCTAGGAAGCGACTTCAATCGATAATAAATGTTAATAAAGAATTTGTTCCCATCTCTCCGAGAAACAGATGTTGAAAATGAATTTATTCACTCTGACACTTAGATTTTGTCAATTTTATCGGATGTAACTGGCACAGGATGTTGATAAAAAAAATTATTCACTCTGGCACATAGATTTTGTCAATTTTATCCTATGTATCTGAGAAAAGGATGTTGATATAGAATTTAATCACTCTGATACTTAGATTTTACTAATTTTATCCGACATATCCGATAAAGGATGTTGTTAAAGCATTTATTCATTCTGATATTTAGATTTTGTCAATTTTATTCGATGTATCTGGCAAAGGATGTTGATAAGAGATTATTCACTCTAATACTTAGATTTTGTCAATTTTATCCGACATATCCGACAAAGGATGCTGATAATGAATTTATTCCCTATGATACTTAGATTTTGTCAATTTTATCCGATGTATCTGGCAAAGGATGTTGATAAAAAAAAAATTATTCACTCTAACACTTAGAATTTGTCAATTTTATCCTATGTATCCGAGAAAAGGATGTTGATATAGAATTTAGTGATACTTAGTGATACTGATACTTAGATTTTGTCAATTTTATCCGATGTATCTGACAAAGGATGTTGATAAAAAAAAATTTATTCACTCTGACACTTAGATTTTTTCAATTTTATCCTATGTATCCGAGAAAAGGATGTTGATATAGAATTTAGTCACTGATACTTAGATTTTGTCAATTTTATCCGACATATCCTATAAAGGATGTTGTTAAAGCACCTATTCATTCTGAAATTTAGATTTGTCAATTTTATTTGATTTATCTGACAAAGGATGTTGATAAAAAAAATTTATTCACTCTGACACTTAGATTCTGTCAATTTTATTCGATGTATCTGACAAAAGATGTTTATAAAAAAATTTATTCACTCTAACACTTATATTTTGTCAATTTTTTCCTATGTATCCGAGAAATGGATGTTGATATAGAATTTAATCACTCTTATACTTAAAGTTTGTGAAATTGCTATATTGTCTGTCCAGGAAGCGATTTCAATCGATAATGAATGTTAATAAAGAATTTGTTCAATTTTTTTTCATAATTTCCTGAATTAAATTTCTGTATTGGGTATCCAAGAGGTGAATTCAAGAAAGAGTTTGTTACTTACTTACTTACTTACAATTTTTTCATAATGACATATCCGACAATAGATGTTGATAAAGAATTTATTCACTCTGATACTTAGATTTTGTCAATGTTATCCCATGTGTCCAACAATAGATGTATGCAAATTCCTGTTCTTACATATCCAATGTTTTGATATACATTCTAAACGTTTTATATGCTAGCATACTCTAAAAATAGTGAACAGATAACAATGTAATGCATAATATATTTTTAATGAAATAATGCTATGTAGACTATTAATACAAAATATATTATGATACATTATTAATATCAATGATCAACTTTGGACATTTTGAATCTGTTCCATAAAATAGTTCACAATGTTCTCTCTTGATATTGTAGATATTTTTTTCTCTTAGTTTGTAATAATTAGAAAAACCATTATTCCATTTGGAGTCATACAGAATATTTACTGGCGTCTCATCATCATGGTAAATACAAAATTCGTCGCTTGTATTATTTGGTTCATTGACTCTTTGATCAATGGCAGTAACGTTTGCTGGTACTTTATTTTAATTGATTCATCTTTATACTTAATAGTGATATTTTCTACCACTGACCTTTCGATTTTTCTGACAATTTCACTGTCTATTATAACATAATTTTTGCACAGGTAAAAGTTTCAACACGTAGACACGATATGGTTTATGATATTAGTAGAAGAGTAGGCCTTTCTTTTTTTGATCTTCCGTTGAATGCTAATACTCGAAAGCTGACGATAGGATGTATCAGTAGGTAATGTGTTACCTACAACAGTAGCAAGGAGTTGTCCTCCATCATCAACGATTATTTTTATGTTAGCATTCTCCTTGAGTGCAATCATCTCTGGAGATATCAATCTGGTATACACTCCAACATAATACTTGAATTTTTTCAGGAATCCAAAGAAATTTAATTCCTTACTGTCATGACAATGCATGCATACATTTCCAATAGTGCTACCACTTGTACTTATTTCATATTTGAAATACTTCTCCTTGTCGGCATTCAATGCTACAATAACATTGTCATGTGAACACACTTTATTAAAATGCTTCATCTTCACTTTTTTAAAGATATGACTTATGTGTTTATCGTTCCACTGCGTAAAAAAATACTGATTTAATACATGCAATAAACTAAGTAAGTTCGATAGCCGGCCATAGAGTACCAGTGGGAAATCCACATCGTGTCTCTGAGCAAGCATAGAGTACAATTGTTAGAGCCGTAAGCATATTTTGTCATTTTAAGATACGTAAAAAAAAGTCCAAAAATTTTTTTTAGTCCAATAAAAAAAAAGTGCTACTACAAACATTGTTTTTCTAATAGTAAAGGTCATGACTAACATGTCTATACCATTCTCATTTTGAGTTTGGAAAATATTAAATGTGATTTTTTTTTGTTTCAAGTGTTTCATCTCATTCGAAGACGTAAAAAAAAGTTGAAAAAAATATATCATGTTAAAAAAAATAATAAAAAAAGTAAAAAAAAAAATTCAAAAAAATTAAAAAAAAATGGCGGGAGGGGGCCAAAAAGTTGGAGGGGAGGGGGCGCCCTTCGAGTTTGGGGATAGGGGACCTTTGGGGGGTTGAGGTCTCTGGTGGTTAGGGTCGTTGGTGCTTATGATCCTTGATGGTTCGTACTCACATACACCTTACTACTTAATTTGCAAGGATTTCTAAGGTTTGTTTTGAATTTCATTATTAAAATTCTTTTCTTGCCATCTATATCTCTCTTAGTATCAACTTTTTAGTATACTATAACGTTAAACTCTATTTTAAATTGACAACACTGTTCAAACACCACTTGTGTATTATACAGAACACATCGAAGAAGTAAAGCTAGGTCAAGTCATAAGACCATTTTATCATCGTTAACCATTTCCATAGATTGATATTGTTCCAAATTTATAATAAATAAGCTATGATTTAACAACCCCGAGGGGTTACCTTAACTGATAATCCCCCATTCGCAAATGCTATATCCTTTTTTTGCAATTAGAGTTAGCTTTAGCAGCGACACATTCCTAACAAACTAGTCTTGACTAGAGACAATTGTCCAATAATCAGTTTAACCCTTTTTTCTCCACCTTCATACGATCCAATTTGTAAATGTTATCTAGCTCTGTTTTCCCCCCTATTATTCAATTAGTATCGTTCGTATAGTCCAATTCGCAAATGCTATACCCTTTTTTTTCTTGAAATTAGAGTTAGCTTTAGCAGCGATACATTCCTAACAAACTAGTCTTGACTAAAGGCAATTGTCCAATAATCAGTTTAACCCTTTTTTCTCCACAAGGAACATAAGGCAAGCAAATAGCACAGGAAGGAACATAAGGCAAGCAAATAGCACCGTAAGGAACATAAGGCAAGCAAATCCATAAGTAAATGCTCTGGAAAGGTACCAAGGAACATAAGGCAAGCAAATAGCACAGGAAGGAACATAAGGCAAGCAAATTCATTATAAGCATACTACTGATGGTATTTATTTAGTTGTCACTTTGAAAAAGATTTAATATTTTACAGTTATGAAGTATAAGAGGTTTCAAATATAATGGCCTTTGGTATTCAAAATTAAATTAAGAATATTGAATTAAAAATTTTGATTTGATTTTCTTAATCTTAGTTTTAATATTTTACTTTGAACAAACTACTTTGATCATGCGTTAATTTTTATAAACAATTGAGTCTAAAGACATTAAATATTTTGGTGCTTGATAACCAAGTTCAAAACTGTCGATATTGCTAAAAAATATCCGTCCAACGCTTCGGCATTGCTCAACAGAAGTCAATGCTGGGAGTTTATATCTTAGTTTTTGTAAGTAGGCTATTGTTTAGTGTATTTTTTGTAATTACTTACTTTTTTAATTTTTATATACTTTTACTTTAATTGACGTACTTTTTCCATTGCCTTTTGAAAATTGTTTGTCTCTTATAAGCTTCATTAAATAACAAAAAAACAAGTTTTTTCAACTGAAAGTAAGGAGCAGCATTAAAACTTAAAACGAATAGAAGGGGTCATTTTATCTACAAAGACATAATTATTGGGCCTTTCAACTATGCTGAACAAAAAAGCCATCCAAAAATTTTGATCGGACGATTTTGGGAAAAAAGTGGCATGGGAGGAGGCTTAGTTGCCCTCCAATTTTTTTTTGTCACTTAAAAACGGCACTAGAACTTTTCATTTCCGTTAGAATGAGCCCTCTCCCAACGTTCTAGGCCCACTGGGTCTATACGATCACCCCTGGTTAAAAAACACGAACTGTTTGATTACTCATCAAAATCCAAAAAGAGATCATTGAAATATTAATCGTTTTTTTGGCGTTACCAAAATATTGTATTCATAAAACTTTATAGTTTCACAAAATGTAATTAAACTAATAGAAAAGATTTCTGAAACAAAGTAAGGAACAAGTTTAAAACTTAAAAAAAATATAAATTACTCAGTGTATAAAAGAGACTGCCCCCTTCTCGACACCTTGCTGATTAAAAAAAGTTTTTAGTTGTTTGAAATTTTTTTCCAAGTACAAGTTTCCTTACGAAACTTGAAAAAAATCTAAACTTACAGTGAAGAGATAATAGCTATAGTAGAGATTTTTCCATTCACGGAAAGAATAATTTTTTCACATAGGTTTCAAACCTTTTCCTTGCTTTCAGTTTATAAGCTCTTTTTTATTTAATTTCTGATTGTTTTCCAAATCACACCCAGGCCTTACCGAGAAATAATTTGAGGTACCGGTCCCTTAAATCCCTGGACAGTTGCTTTTAAAATGTGGAAATCAATAATTATACGCTGTTAAGTGCCGTCCTACGTTTAAATTTGTAATTTCAATTTTGGATAAAATTTGAATATACTTAAAAAATTGGCGATGAATAGTAATTTTGGTGAAAAGTCCTTATTAATATTACTAATAAAGAATTTTGGTCGGATGAAAAGGACTATTATTGTTTGTATGGATGGAAATTCTGTGAGACTTTTGATCTTTTACATAACTGAAGCCATCACAATCTCTGCAATAGGATTTTCTTATTGGTAAATGCATTACATATATTTTTTTTAAATACATTGAAGTACTTCATAAAAATAGAAAAAGAAAAATATTACCATTTAAAATTGCTGAAAACTAAGTCCCTAGCAGTATTTGCCACCCCAAGGAAATTTCATGGCGGGGCTGATGATGATCTGCCTTGCATTTTCCACCTCTGTGCTAGTAGGTATGGGAATGTAACATATTAGCTGTATAGAGAAACATTCTAATTAATTCCTACTCCCTCCTTCCTCTATCAACGCTTATCTGAAGCCTCATGAAGAGTAAGCAGTTTGTCCATAAAGTTTTACTTTTGTTGGAATTTACCCTACCCCCCCCTAAAAAATGACTCACCCACCCCCTCCCTCATTAAAACTGATACGCAATTATAGATCACCAAACGTAGCCTAATTTCACTACAAATACAGGGAATCAACTTGGTTGAATCCAGCACTACCACCGTGTGGCATTACTTCTTTTACGACTTGGAAGCCTATAATATAGTTATTGATACTTTAATATCAATTAGCTTCTCAGAATTTTAAATCGATTGCAAATTCTTCCTCTTCGGGGTAAAATCGTAGTAATTTGGTGCCCTAAACCGCCTAAACTGTCACCCAACCACCACTGCTATTTTGGTGTCTGGCCCCCTCCCCCCCGGGAAAATTTTCTCCCGGCACCCTTGATACTGCTTGGTACCATAATACCTCTTGAAAAAAATACAGCTCTATCTCGCAGGTACCTAGGTAGGAGTGGCTAAGCCTCCTTCCACCAAATCTCAAGGTTTAATGCTCGTAATCAATAATTATTAACATGCTTGATATAATACACTTGTCTTCTTCGTTGTTTTTCTTGGCCTAAGGGAAAGCCCCTCTCAAATAAACTCCTTCACACATGTCTTCTGTTCCAGGGTAAATTTACACAGATCTTATCCATGTCTCCAAGGCTTATCCCGTGGTGGGGGGCTATGAGGTTTTAGCCCCCCCCCTTAATTGTTTATCTGTTTATGCGTTTTTAGTTCCCCCCCCCAAAAAAAAAATCCTGGATACGCTATTGCATGTCCCCCTACAGACAAGAAGGCTTGTTGCCTAGACAAACACCTTAAAACAGCGCTGACTATCCTTCTGACAAGCAGCAGCAATTCATATAATTCAGTAATTACTCAATAACTAAAACTAACGGAGGCTAATTGGCTAAAAATAAGCGTCAAAATCAGATTAAGTTCTTGAAGACTATGATATTTACAAGAAATAACAACGACCTTAGCATTTGGGGAGTCAAGACCAAACCCACTCTTTCATGTTCTGCCAGCTTTGGGATTGACGAAATTTTGTAAAGCCAAATTGTTAATCAAGGATAATCGCGACTCCAAGTCAAGTCTCAAGAACTGACAGTCTAAATTTTTTTATTATACTTTGCCTTAGCTTACGATAAGCATTTTACAATATTGCTGACGAAACGCTCATTAAATCTCTGATTCATTTGTTTACAGGCACACACGAAGAAACTTTTTCAAGGGAGCGGGGTCAAATATTTCAAAATAAGTGATTTATTAGTATAAATTGTTGGTTTTTTTTTTGGGGGGGGGGGGCAATCAAAAAAGATCACAAGATGTCAAGGAGGATGGGCCTCTACTACCCTCCCCTCTCTCTTTTTTTAAACCCCCTTAGAAAAAAGTTATTGAGGGGTCACGTGGTTTGGCATCTAACTAGCTCCAGTTTAACACACTAGGGCTAGTTGGTTAATAATCATTCAAGATGATTTTCATCCTAGTATCCTACCACCACTTAAAACTACAAACCACACTTACCACCATTGCTAAATGCTCATTCCAGCTATGATTAACTTTCTTTTGACTTCAACTGGTTAGAACATAAAATTAACTAGCTCTAATAAGTAAGATTCACTAACCTTTATATTTTCATGATGTATCATTTCCTTGCGATGTAATTGGCCAATCACAGATCCGGCAAGAAAAATCCTAGACAAGCGCCTTGAACTGAGATGGAACAGTGTTGCTGTAGCAGGCCTTCTGAGAAAAACCATTTATATACCACGAGTATAGAACTAATTATGTATATAATAATGATGATCATTCGCCATGTGTAATATGTTGGATTAGAGGAACATTTTGACTGAGAGTATAATTTTGAAACATATTAAAAAGTGTAATAAATATTTGTATGCGCGAGAAAAATTGTAATGCTCAGCAAGAGGAATCCTTTTCGTAATATGGCACGAGGACAAAAGATGGGGAATCGGACCTTGAGAGAATTGAAATCTGAATCCAAGGGAGACAGTGAATTCAAATCCTCTTTTCTTATGTAGGATTTGAAGTTATACTTGAATCACAAGTTTAGGCCTACAGACGAAATTGACAAATGGTTGAACTTAATATTAAATAAGAGGAAAATGGAAATGTATGCCTACTTGAAAATTAACCTTACAATAAAAATGAAAAGGATAGTAAGCAAATCGCCAACAAGTAGAACTTCCTGTCAAATTTCCACTTATTGTTTGACTATAACACCCTTTGTAAAGGTGTGTTTTCATTGTTATAACACATTTTTTTTTTAGCACTAAGTTCTCCCCAAGACTGTATCCAGGAGGGGGGGGTAGGTGTTTTGAACCTCCTCTCTACGAAATGTTTGTCCAACTCGTAAAAAACGTAAGAAAAATGAATAGGCTATAAACAAATTTTTGATGCATTTTTTAAAGTTTCTTTTTGTACCCCCCCCCCGAAAAAATATCTTTTCTACCCCCCCCCTCCCTCCGAAATTTTTTTTTGATACGGCCCTGATTCTTCCCAACAAATACTTTTCGCGAATTAGCCAAAAAAAAATCCTAAGAGAGATGGTGGATTTTCAAACAGTTCGTGGTAACGAATAATGGTTGCAGCGGTAGCTGCAACCTAGTAAAGAGCGAAACACAGCCCATAGTAATCAAAAGTTGAAAAACACGTTTAAAAAAAATTGCCTTATGACATTGAATCAGGAATGGTAACTATTAATACGGTTAATCTTAAAAGTAAATGTTTATTGCGAAAAGAAATTTATGGCGATTTCGAAAAAGAGCCCAAAACCCATTGAAAATGGCGTCAGATCAAAATGAAAAGTGTACCATTAGAATAAGAATGGTCCAAAACCTTTTAAGGACAATTACAGTCCCCCATCTTGAAAACCAAGGAAAATCACTTTTTTGCATGGGTAGCACTGATGTGTCTGCTTTTCTGTCTTTTTTTTTTCACTAGGACTAGCAATTGACAAGAACATCATAGAGATGTTTAATGGCTCATTCGAATGGAAATTAAAATTGCTAATATCCTTTTTAAGTGACAAAAAGATTGGAGTGCTATAGTCCCTGGGTAAGGGCTGTATGTGGTATCGGGTGTATCGATATCGCGCATACCGGTATCCGGCGTATTGGTATTGCATGTATCGTATCGGGAATATCGGTATCCGTTGTTTTTTTTTCAGCCATTTTGTAGGCTCATTTTTTAAAGCAGGTCCCGGGAACGTATCATGATTGCAGCGGTAGCTGCATCCTAGTAAAGAGCGAACAACAGTCCATAGTAACCATAAGTTGAAAAACATGTTTTGAAAAAAAACTGCCTGGCGAAAAAAAATTGCGATCTGACACTGCCTCAGAAATGGTAACTATTATTTCGGTTTTTCTTAAAAGTAAAAGTTTATTACGAGAAGAAATTTTTGGTGATTTCGAAAAAAGGCCTGAAACCCCTCTAAAAATGTGTCATATCAAAATGAAAAGTGTACCATTGGGAATCAGTATGGTCGATAATATTTTATAGGGAAATTATAACCACCCTCCTTGAACCACGAGGAAAATCACTGTTTTGCATCGGTAGCACTGATCTGTCTCTCTCTTTTTTTTTTTTTTTTCTTTTTTTTTTCCAGCAGGTCTAGCGGGCTACCAGAACATCATAGAGAGATGCTTAATAGCTCATTCAAAAGCTATTTCGCATATCTACGTGCTTTCTATGAATTCCGCCATCTCCAAGTGCCATACGTCACTAAAATGGCACTTTTTGTGCCATTTCTCAAGGGGTGGCACTAGCAGGCTGCCAGAACTTCGTAGACAGATTTTTTTTTTTTTTTTTATAACTCATATAAAAGACATTGCTCATATCTACGTCCTTCCTATAAATTCCACCATCAGCAAATTCTAAATGGCACTAAAAACGTGACTTCTGGTGCCATTTCTCAAGTGGAAAAGCTCGGACTAGTGGGCTACCAGAACTTTTATGAGTTATGTTTAATGGCTTATTTGAAAGCTATTCCTCATATGATAGTAGCTAATTCAAAATGGGAATGATGAATTGTTGGAAATTTGGTGTTCTTATATGGCATAAGAAATATTGTATTCTAGGAAGTATTTTTAGTGCTAATTGCTAAACGCCTAATTATGACTACTTTGCACAAATTCTCCCAGCATGGTTGCAGCGGCAGCTGCAAACTAGTAAAGAACGAACCATAGCCCATAGTAACCAACAGTTAAAAAACGCGTTTAGAAAAAAATCACCTGGTAAAAAAAACTGCCTGGTAAAAAAAAATTTATTCAGGAATGGTAACTACGAGTATTATTTCAGTTCTTCTTAAAAGTAAAAGTTTCTTGCGAAAATGAATTTATGGTGATTTTTGGAGAAACTAAATTTCAGCTGGGAGGGGGGCAAACTGGGATCATGAGGAAAACTGAGTTCAGAGAAGAGAAGTTGCCCCCTGTGCCCCTTAGCTAATTACGCCCCTGAGCGCAACCCCTTGCCACTAAGTGATTAGAGAAGTGTAGGCATGTGGTTCTGAAACCACTCAAAGTTGTATATTAAAAGAAGGATTACTTATTTTTATACTTACTCATTCAAATTTTTTACTTGACAATTCCATCATAATATTCTCTCCATACGTAAGATTGTGCATCCAAAGAGGAAGAAAGACAAAAGAAAATAGTTCTGTAGGAGAATTCAGTTAATTCTTCCTAAAATTTGTGAAATGAAAATAAACTCAGTTTGTAATATCATTTACCTTAGATACACAAGAAATGATGGTTTTATAGGAGTGTTGACTCTAAATTAAAGTTTAATCAAAACGAGCATAGATTAATTTAAAAAAACAAAGCTTTTCCGGGGGAAGTAAAGAGTGCAGTTGAAACTTAAAACGAACAAAAATTATTACTTCGGAGCCTTCTAACATATATCATTAAAACTTATGCATATAAATCAACTGGCGATATTTCCCTATGTTTGTAGGATTACGGAAAGCTAGCGCTTTACTGAAAACACATGAGCCAAGTATGAAAATAAGAATATCGATTTAGGAGTCAAAAGTGAATACGTAGCCTCACAACAACAAACTAATGTGTAACGCTTTCCATAGTCCTACATGAGCTGTGATATCAGTAACTTTCAGTAAACAATTAAAATTATCTTAAAAACTTAAGCATAAAAGTAACAAGTTCAAAGTCCTTACACTGCATATCAAATAATGGATTGATTTATCAGGTAACATCTTGGCCTCACCTAGTATTACTCGAAATGAAGAACATATCAACCGTAATGTGAACTTGAGAAATCCAGTTATTTCTCCGTATAAAACGGAGGACTTTAAGCTTTTGATACAAATTCTAAAGCGAGTTTGTAGTCCTAATCTAATAAGATTCCTTCACTTTGAACTTGTCAGCAAAATAATAATGAAATGTCCTTTAAAGATCCAAAACGACAGTCAATCATTGAACTGAGCTCATTGTGCAGAAGTGATGCCAAATTAAACGAAAAAAATAAATAAAACAACAATCTAAAAATACTTTACTTTTATACTATTAAAAGTGTCCTTAAAAGGTTAACTTTTACCGATTCAAATCTCCTATATTGTTTTGTGTTTTCAGTAAAGCGCTAGTTTTCTGTAATCCTAATGTTTTCTGTAATATGCATTGTGTATACAGTGATACACAAATGCATATTAGCGTATTGTATATCAGCTATTATGGAGGGGGACATGGGTCATTGTGCACTCTTGCACAATGACCCATGTAAGTGGGCCAACTTTTTCTCCATCCCATAATATTTTCTCATAGTTTCAGACTAAGGGTATTAATATGAACATTGAAGCAAAATTGAGTTTGAATCCCTCTCCCCATGAATTTTATGTCAATTAAGTCACTGGGTTAAGGCTTTAATCCACCGTAGGCAAGTATTATAATTGACAAAAGCCGCAGAGAATCCCAGCAAAATCCAGAAGACTTGTAAAAACGGTTCGAAAGCTTCGAAAGTCCCCAAATTAGTAAATAAAAAGCTCATCCCAAAAAGACCTAAAAATATTCCTCTTAGGAGGGGTATTTGTAAAGTACAAAAACAGAGGACATTGGTTGGTTTCCGATTCATTTTGAAACATCTGAGAAACAGGTCATTCGAAAAATTATTTAAAGTAACGTATTATTTCGGTGAAAGATGCATAAATAAGACATGTTCTATTCTTGAATTGAATGAATTATTAAAATCCACTAAGGCCAGTGCCTCTTTTTCGCTTTACTGAAAACAATTTTTAGCAGTGTGGTTCTTATTTGCTAAATCATCAATAGCAACAACAAAGAAAGAAAGGAAATCACCATAATAACCAAGAAAAATATAAAGAACTAACGAGAGTAGACTAACGGTTGAATATATAATGATATTCATTCCTGGAAGTCTCAGCAATTTTGGATTTAGTAAGGTCAAAATGTTAAACAAAATAACGTTTACAACATTTTTTTCCAATATCTCTGACCTTTAGAAGGTTTAGGTGGCATCAGCCTAACTTAGGAAATTTCTGTTCGTTTTAGGTTTGACTTGATTATTCACTGTAATTTACGTTTTTTTTTATCCCTTTCAGTCGTTGACAGTGATCTCTTTACTTTTTTTGAAAAACTTCTTTTTTTTGAAAGTTTTTTAAGTTCAGATATATTCATTTTAAATTGAATTTTTTAATTATTGGTAAACAAAATGGGTATTTGTAAAGTTTTACTAGGTTTTTCCGCTTTAAGAATTAAGATTTTGGTTTGCTACTTACATTTTGGACACAATTTGGCAATACAATTGAAAAATAGTTTAACTCTTTTAATTAAATTTTTGATGGATGGAGAGTGGGAATATTATTCAAATAAAGGGATTGCAAACCTGCATAGTTTTCGAACAGTTTCAAGTTACAAACTCGAATATAGACGAATATTATTTGACCATTTTATTGAGGGATTGTCTATGGATAGTTTTAGATACCCATTTGACTGAACACATGTCAATAAACAAACTGTATGAAAAAAGTGGTTCAATCCCACTTTCAAGGGCTATAATGAAAGAAAAGCTGAGATGAGTGGATACAAGCTAAGAGAGATATTTACTTTTTAAGGATGAAGGATGAGAGATAGCCAAAGATTGCTCTTTTTGTCCATCCATATGAGGCCAAACGAAAAGCAGATCGTCCTCGCATGGGCTGGGAAGAGGTCATAAGCAGGGATTTGAAGAAAATTGGAACTTTTAGGGAGAGGCTTAAGAGTGAAGGTTTGGATGGTGCACAGCCGTGTTGGCCTCATAAGGCTTGATACTGCATAGAGTTGTTAGTGGTAATAGCTGTAGTAGTATTCCATTTTAAGAATCTTTTTGCATTGTATTTTGTTTTAACTGCTTCGCTTGCTTAAATAAATGTATTTTCTGCTCATTTATTGAAAAGACTTCTGTTTTGTTTGCTTTAAAAATAAAATGAAAAATAAGTCGTCAAGAATGAATGCAACGAATATTCGTTTCCAGTTGAGGTTCCCTTGGTCCTGAAACAATAACTGATTTGTTTTCATGTTCTGAAATTTTAAACTGACCAGTATAAAGAAGGAATATTTTGCACAAACAATAGAAACAACTTTACTTTTCTACAAAAACTTATTTTCATTAAAAGACCTCCCTTGTTCCCCCAAAGTCAAAATAAAAAATTTACTTGATTACTTCGTCCAATTTTCCCTTAAAATACAGCTGGGTCCTTTAAGCGGTAAATTTTTAACCTTAGTTGTACCTGAGATATTTGAGACACGTCTTATCAACGACCTGGATACATACATTGTCTTTTGATATAGCGAAAATGCTCAAGATTTCCATCAATTTCCGCTGAATTTTAAACTTAAGACCTTAAGCCGATTCCAAGATATTGCAGATTTGTCATTTTGACAACCTGAATACACTTAAAGCATTTTTATTTAGTTCTATATTCCCCATAACATTCCCTGAAAGTTTGACTTACTACCTTTGGCTGTTCCTGAGATATTGCAGATACACCATTTTAACAACTTAAATCTAACAGACTATCTATTGTTTTTTTTTCTTATTACTTCAACACACCCCTCCACATTATCTGTAAGTTTCAAGTTATTACTCTTGAGTATTTTTGAAATATTGCAGCTCCGCCCATTTGACAACCTGGATGCATATTCTGCCTCTTGATTCAGTTAAACATGCCCTGGAAGTTTGAATTTAATATGCCTAGCCATTCTTGATATATTGTCGGTATGCTCTTTTGACAACGTAGATGCACCTAGTGTCTTTTGATTTAGATCAATATCCACCTCAGCTTTCCCTGAAAGTTCCAACTTAATTTCCTTAGCCGTTTGTACGATTTTCCAAATACAATTTTTGGACAACCTGGAGGGACACAGCACGTTTTGATTTAGTTCAAAACTTTCTAAAATTCCTTAAAAATTTCAACTTAATAACATTAGCTGTTTCTGAGGTATTGCAGATAAGCTCTTTTGATAACACTGATGCACGGTGTCTTTTGATTTAGTTTTGAATTCCACCCCTCTCCCAAACATGCCCTGGAAGCTTCAACTTAACAGCCCTTAGCCGTTCCTGAGAGCCGTACACCCAGGATCGAACATGCCCCTTTTTCCATTATGGAATCTATGCGTGAACAAATTTTAACTTACGACCATTATTTACGACCCTTTGTAACATTCTACCTTGAAATTAGTGCTTTATTTTGCTTGTGTTTGCTATTTAATTGCTTGCTTTGCTTTTACTTATTTGTACTTATTTGCAGGTTGTGTCCGGTTTTTTTTAATTACACGCTTGAGTCTGCTTATCTGCGTTTGTTAGCTACGCTTGTTGCTTGGTGTCGGAATAGACGGACATTGACACCGCCATTCATTATCCAGAGTTGAATTGGGAATCAGACAATCCTAGAGAAGCATGGATCAGATTCAAGAGCCACGCACAGACTATGTTCGATGGTCCTCTCACTGGAAAGTCGGAGAAAGTGCAGTGTGCATACCCTTTAATCTGGCTGGGAGAAAAAGGCCGTTACATATTCAGCACCTGGACATTAGGTGATGCAGAAAACAAAAGATCGATGTGTACCTGCAGAAATTTGATGACTATTTCAGCCCAAAAGCTAACCTGATCTTTTCTCAGTATGTGTCCCATAAGCGTAATAAAAAAGACGGCGAGACCATTGAACAATATATTACCGAATCCAAGATTCTTGTGCGTGACTGTTCCTATGCAGCTGATACCAAGGAAGAAATAGTACGTGACAGACCCTTATGCGGAACGAACAATCAGAGGATCAGGGAAAAACTTCTTCAGTCAGGATCAGAGCTGACAGTAGCTGAAGCTATCAAAATAGTCAGAACATACACTGAAACCCAGGCACAACTGAGAATAATGCCTGCCGAGGGCATCATGAACAACCCAGTAATCAAACAAGAAGTTGATGCAATTAAGAAAAACCCGAACTCACGCATCCAGAAAGCATCCAAACCTGATTGCTATTTCTGTGGTGGTGAATATTCAGTGAGTCACAACTGCCCTGCTAGGGGAAAAGCCTGTAGTAAATATGTGGCAAACAAAATCATTTTGCTAGAGTTTGTCACAGTGCGAAGAAAAGTGCCAATGTTATTGAATCTACACATCAGACTACAGATGATGAACTCTTTATTCATGAAATCTCAGCAGACAATGGATATGATCTACCATATGCAAGCATAAGAATCGGTGGACAGATTAATGTCCAATTCAAGATTGACACTGGGGCACAAGCCAATATAATTCCAAAGCACTTTGTCGACAAGCTGAAATTACAGCCAAAAATATACCCAACTAATTATGTCCTTACTAGTTACTGTGGTCAAAAGATTCCAGTAACTGGCACTTACAGATTGAAGTGTGACTACAAGGACCGTAGTCAAAGCTTGCTTGAATTCTTTGCTGTGCAGTCTGCTCCATCTCCAATACTGGGTTATGCTGCAAGACAGCAGCCGAACCTTGTCAAACTAGTCATCAGCCTTCAGAGTAATCCAGTATATACAAACCAATTCTTTGATGAATTTTCAGAGTTGTTCAAAGGAGTGGGTAAAATCGAAGGGACTTGCAAAATAGTCCTTCGAGAAGGAACTGAACCATCAGTGCAGCCTGCAAGACAGATTCTCCTTGTACTTCAAACGCAATTCAAGCAAGAGCTTGATCGCATGAAAAGTCTAGGCATAATTGAGAAAGTCACCCACTCATCCGACTGGGTTAACTCTGTAGTTGTTGTGGAAAAGCAGATGGGAGCCTTAGAGTTTGTATTGAGCCCCATGACGAGGAACAAGGCGATCAAGAGGTCGCATCGCCCGATGCCGACATTTGATGAAGTGATCCAGAAGCACCAGGGTGCAAAATACTTCTGAAACTTGATGCTCGACACGGTTATTGGTCTTTATGTCTGGACTACGAGTCATCTGAGTTAACGACTTTCAATGCTCACTTTGATCGATACAAATTCAAGCGAATGCCATTTGGCCTTATATCAGCTCAAGATGAATTTCAGCGACATATGGAAGAAGTTTTCGCAGGATTGGCTGATTTTTCTGTTATAAGTGACGACATGTTCATTTCAGGCAAATCAGAAGAGGAACACGACGTCAATCTTCGAAAGACGCTGCAGAGGGCAAAAAAGAAGGGAGTGAAAATGAACAAGGAAACGTGCATCCTGAAAGCTACATCCACCCCTTATTTTGGCCAAAGCTTATCTGGTGAGGGCACCCACCTGGGTCCAAATAAGGTCAAGGCTATCCATAAAATGCCTTTGCAAAAATAACGGAAACAACTGCAGACCCTTCTTGAAATGCTCAATTACCTGTCCTAGTACATTCCAACCCTGTCTACCCAAAACGTGCAGTTGAGATCGTTGCAGAAGCAAAAGGTGTTCATTTGGACCCCTGACCACAAGCAGGTTCTTCAGCAACTAAAAGAGTGCATCTGCGGAAGAGTAGCTTTCTTTGATCCGACTTGCAGTAACATTGAGCTGTAAGTAGATGCATCAAAATCTGGGTTTGGTGAAATTCTGCTTTAGAACAGCAGTTTTGTGTCATATGCGTCAAGACCACTAACAGACACTGAACAGAACTATTCCCAAATAGGGAAAGAACTGTATGCGATCGTTTTTGGATGCCGTCACTACCACCAGTATTTGTATGGTCGACAGTTCAAAATAGTAGCCGCCCACAAGCCACTTGAAACACTGATGGATCGCCCAATCATTAAGTCCTCATTTGGGCTCTAGAGAATGCTACTGCAGATACAACCCTATAATTATTCCATAACCTACAGACCTAGCAAGGATATTCCTGTCCCAGACGCCCTCTCACGGCTTCAGATTCGATCACAAGAGGACCCCCTTCTTGAAAGAGATCGATTGCTATGTCCATTCGGTCATGAAGCTGAACATGAAGTGAACTGAAGGATGAAACGGCCAAAGACGAACAACTTAAAGCTCTTCAGAGAATCATACAAGAGTGTTGGCCAGAAACAAGAAGCCTAATACCGGCTGACATTAGCGATTTTTGGCAGGTCGGACATGATAAGACCGGCATAGATGGAATAGTTCTTAAGAACGATCGTCTGGCCGTTCCAAGAAGAATGCAGAATACAATTCTGAAGAGCATCCATGCATCACACCTGGGCATAGAGAAAACTAAACAGAGAGCCCGATCTGTTATCTACTGGCCTGGGTTGAGTCAATCCGTCAACTATACATCCAGAAATGCAATGCTTGTCACACCTATCAGAAAATGAGTGCTAAGGAACCGCTCCTTCAGCATCAGATACCCCAATACCCATGGTAACACTTGGGTATTGATCTGGTCTACCTGTCTGGTAAGCAGTTTCTGGTCACGATTGACTAATACAGTCACCACTTCGGGATTGACGAATTAGGCACCAACGCCTACACTCACCAGATCATTAAACGACTCAAACAACAGTTCTCACGCTTTGGCATTCCACATGTCCTTAGCGCAAATAATGGACCCCAGTTTACCTCAGGCAGTTTCAAGACCTTTCTGAAAGAATGGGGTATCCATCACAGCACGTCTAGACAAAACCATCCCCAGTCTAACGGGTTGGCTGAAAAAGCTGTATCAATCGCGAAAAGTATGATCAAGAAATCACAGCTCGCAAGAGTGATCTACAGATGGTGTTGCTCGAATACTAAAACACACCTGTTGACGGGTTTGCGTCTTCAGCACAACTGCTAATGAGCAGAAACATCAGATCTACCATCCCTTGTAAAGTAGACTACCTCACTCCCTAAGTCATCTCCAGATCTGAATTCCTAACCTCGAGGATGGAAGAGAGAGAAAGACAGGAGCACTATTACAATGCTCATGCCAAGACTCAAAATACAGATCTGATCTCCAGATCTGAATTCCTCCAGATCTCCAGAAATCTCCAGATCTGAATTCCTAACCTCGAGGATGGAAGAGAGAGAAAGACAGGAGCACTATTACAATGCTCATGCCAAGACTCAAAATACAGATCTGATCTCCAGATCTGAATTCCTCCAGATCTCCAGAAATCTCCAGATCTGAATTCCTAACCTCGAGGATGGAAGAGAGAGAAAGACAGGAGCACTATTACAATGCTCATGCCAAGACTCAAAATACAGATCTGATCTCCAGATCTGAATTCCTCCAGATCTCCAGAAATCTCCAGATCTGAATTCCTAACCTCGAGGATGGAAGAGAGAGATAGACAGGAGCACTATTACAATGCTCATGCCAAGACTCAAAATACAGATCTGATCTCCAGATCTGAATTCCTCCAGATCTCCAGAAATCTCCAGATCTGAATTCCTAACCTCGAGGATGGAAGAGAGAGAAAGACAGGAGCACTATTACAATGCTCATGCCAAGACTCAAAATACATTGAGAACTGGTCAGAGTAAGAATGGAGAATGGGATGTGGCAGCCAGCAGTCGTTGTGAAGAAAGACTTTCGTCCCCGCTCCTACGTTGTAGAAACGCCGAATAACAGACGATACCGCCGTAATCGAAAATACATTATGGCTACGCCGGGAAGTCCTGACGAAATGATCGACCTCGGATCACCTTCTAGTCCGCCGCCAACTGACCAGATATAAAGCGTTGTGAACAGTGAGCCAAGTAAAACTTTGTAATTGGCGTTTGTCAAAAAAAAAGAAAAAAAAGAAGAAAAATGCAAATCCTCTGCAATCTCAAAATATTAGATACGCCATTTTGACAACCTGGATCCAAATAGTGTCTTCTGATGTAGTTCATTATTCCCTGAAAGTTTCAAATTAACACCCTTTGCCAATCCTGCTACATTGCTGACATGTGATTTCGACAACCTGGGTGCAAATAGTCTTTTTTAATAACTTCAACACCCCCCCTCGAAATTCCCTGAACGTTCAAATTAATACCTTTAACTCATCCTGAAATATTGCGGAAACGCCATTTTGACAACCTGGATGCAAATAGCGTTTTTAATTTAGTTCAACATCCCCCTCAACATTCCCTAAAGGTGTATACTCAATACCCATAGCCGTTACTGATATATCGAAGATACGCCACTATGGCAGCCTGAATGCTTCCAGTGTATTTGATTTAGCTCAACATCCACCAAAGCTTTCCCTGAAAGTTTCAACCTAATACCTACGATTTTTACAATCTTTCAGGGGATAAGCTTGTTCCGCAGATATTGCAGCTACTCACAAGCAGTGTCTTTTACCTGGACACTTAAGCTTCAGCTTATTGCCCTTAAATCTTCTTGAGATATCGCAGTTATGTCATTTTGACAACCTGGATGCACCTAATGTATTTTGGTTTAGTTCGAAATCCCTCTATTCCAAAGATTTCCAAAATGGTCCAAATTAATACCCATATTCGTTTCTAAAATATTGCAGATAAGCCACTTGGACAATGTGTAAGCACGTAGTGTCTTTTGATTTAGTTCAACATCCCCCTCAACATTCCCTCAAGGTAAAACTTAATTCCCTTAACCTTTCCCGAGATGTTGCAGATACGCAGTCATAATCGTAGTATCAGTTGTTTTAGTAGTAGTAGTAACAGTAGTAGCAGTACAAGTAAGCACATACTGCCTTTTGGTCAGTTGAACATTCCCCTCATCATGCTCTGGAAGTTTCAACTTAATGCTCTAAGCCGTACCTAAGATATTGCTGATGCACCCTTTTGACAACCGGTATGCACACAGTGTATTTTGATTTTGTTAAACTTCGCACACGACATTTCCTGCAATTTTCACCTTAATATAACCTTAATCACCTTAATAGCTTTAGTAGTAGTCGCAATAGAAGTAGCAGTAGTAGTAGCAGTGTGCACGTATTACCTGTTGGTCCATTGATCACCCCCGTCATCATTCCCTGAAAGTTCCAACTTAATACCCTAAGTCATTCCTGGGATACGCCCTTTTGACAATCTGCACGCACATAGTGTGCTTTGATTTAGTTCAACATTTCCTGAAAGCTTTACATGAATTCCCTTGGACTGTTGGGACAGCATGTGTCAAACATGCCCCCTTTCCCAATAACAAATACTATATAAAAAACGGGCGTATTGTATAACTTACAGCCCTTAACCCAAGGGATCTCTGGGGGGGGGGGGAGATGTAGATATTTCAACTATAAACGAGACTATCTAAAAATTGTTTATCAGGTGTCTAGAACTTTTTATTTTCAATCGCACGAGCCCTTCTGAAGTTTCTGCGATAGCCCCTTCCATACGAAGTGCCTTGGTAAAGAGAAAAAGAAACATTGTGCCCGCAGTGCTCTTTACTTAGGCAGTGCTATTGCGTTGCCTATGGAAATACAGTTTTTGTCAAAAATTTCATTTCATATTAGTATTACCTTTGGTTACTTAAAAAATTCATTAAATATCTGGACCTTCTTTCGAAGGAGCCATCTTTCAATATTCTATGACAACTGGATCTGTACGATAGACCCTAGGAATAGACAAAAATGAAAAAAGGAGGTTAAAAATTGAATGTTCATTGAATGAACATTCAATTTATTAAAAATTGAATGTTCTCTCTGTTAATGGCCTCATTTATACTGGCAGAATATTCCCTTATAAGGAAAACAGGAGAAGGGAAAGAAGATGCCCTTTCCTCAATTATACTCGATTTCAGCGTAGCTTCTATATGTTCTTCTAGTACTAAAGCCATTTGATGAGGGCCCCCTCCCGCTGAAATTTAGTTTCGGCAAAAAAAAATCTTGTCAAAACTAAGATAAGCCTTCAAAATTCAAGCATCCTGAGAAACAGGTCAGTTTTATTTAGTATATCTTATTATCTTTGCTTATATCTTAACCGAAACAAGGGGCAAGTAACATTTACAAGGAGTCTTGAAATTCAGAAAAGGATAGTTCAAAGTCCAGATATTTAAGTACTTCTGCACCCTTGTTTTCAATAACTTTCGATGGGGTGGAAGGAAGGTCATTTGGACGAACATTTTTGAAGATATCGCTGCAACCACGATCCCTTTTTCGCGTTTTTTTACATTCTTTTTTCGCGCTCACAGCTATAATCGGGAAATAAGGCTTTTTATATCAAAATCTATTAGATAATATAAACAATAAAAATTTTATAATATAAGATAATTATTCTGTTAAAGTAGACAACATTTACAACAAGTAACATTTACAAGGAGTCTTGAAATTCAGAAAAGGATAGTTCAAAGTCCAGATATTTAAGTACTTCTGCACCCTTGTTTTCAATAACTTTCGATGGGGTGGAAGGAAGGTCATTTGGACGAACATTTTTGGAAGATACCCCTTTGGCTCGTGTCTACAAGTTTATTTAGGTTTGTGTGTAACTCAAACACCGTTTAACTTAACCCCCATTCAATTCAAACCCATGCCACTGAACCCCATTCAACCCGACCCCCATGCGAACTAACTCAACTCAACCCCATTTAACACAAACCCCATTCAAATTTTAGGTTAGGTTGAGATAGGGTCGCGGTTGAATTAGATGTGAGTTGAGCGGCATGGGGTTGAAAGGAATGGGGCTGAGTTCCATGGGGATTGAATTTAATAGAGTTGCATGGGGGTTGAGTTGAATGGGAACTCTGTTTACAATGTTTTCTTTTTTTTGTAATGGCTTCAAATACAATTTTTACTTTCCTCTTTGTATGTCCCTGAGGACATACACAGACAGACAATGCTCTACGTAATTTCTGCTCAATTTGAGAAAACTTGACGAAAATAACGTGAAAAATCTTAAACTATTATTATATTCCGTGACGTAAAAAAATACTCAATAAGTCTTTGAATTCAAAAGATCAAAGAAAATGTGCTTCAATAGTAACAATGAATACTTGAGAGCGGTAACTTAAAAATCATTATGCGAACATCAGCTTCGGCTAGACGCCACAAAGACAAAGCACTAGCCAGTTTCTTCAACGAGACTAGTCATCATTAAAAGCTATTGAAAATCTGTTGTGTGACTATGAAATTTGACTGAAAAGACAATGAAATTTTACGTGCCTTATGTCGGATAGCTTGTCAATGAAAGCGGGTAGCCCCACAGGAAACTCCCAAAGCTGCAAAATAGCCCAAATGATATTTCCTTGGAGCCGATTTCTACTACTACTAACTCACTGCAACACCAAGACGACTGAGGCCAACAACGCTGCGCACGCTCTTCCTCCATCCCAATCTATTCAAAGACTCCCTCTTTACACCCTCCCAAGAAGTTCCCATTTCCCTTAAATCTTTCCTTGCGGCATCCTCCAGCCCCATTCAGGGACGACCTGGTTTTTGTTTGACCCTAGACGGATGGCCGACAAGAATAAGCTTTGGCAATCTGTCATCCTTTATCCGTAGAATGTGTCCTATCCATCTCATCATTTCTTGCATTATAGCCCTAGAAATCAGGATTGAAGCACATTTTTTGCACCGCTTACTGCTGGAGATAAAAACAGTAGTCTTCTCCATTTTTCTGAGTGCCCAAGCGTCAGAACCATACTTGACCACTGTCATTACTGTAGCTTCCAATATTCTAAACTTGGTTCGCAGACTTATCTTTCTATTATTTCAAAACCTTTTCAACTGTAAAAAAATACCCTGGGCCTTTGCTATTTTACTTTGAAGATTTTCGCCGTACCCACCGTCTTTACTAACAATAATACCTAGGTATGTGAAGCTGAGCAATTGATCGATCTTCTCATTACCAAACATCACCTTTCCCCCTTCCATTATTCCTTGTCTTAGCGACTTAGTCTTCTTGGCATTAATTTGAAACCTATTCTTGCATCCTTGCAATCTGAATCTTACAAAAAAAGAAAAAGAATAGAATTAAATTCTACAAACTTTAATTGAAAAGTTGCAGAAATACATATTAAAACATAATATTTGAAATTTTGAATAAAGATCATCACAATACAAACTTTGAGACACATAGCAAGCACTGGCAAGCCACAAAATAACACTCTATTTAAATAGTATCACTGACCAAAGTAAAAACAAAAGGACTTCTCAATAAGGACCAAGTCTACGTTTACAATGCATGGTGCCCCAACCAGTGACAAGTCAACTTCTAAAAATGAATTCATATGAGCGAAAATTCAGCTTTTTTGCGGTTATTTGTCTTTCTAGGGTGATAATAACTTAAGATTTTGAGCTTTAAAGCTAGCTTCAGAATTGCAAAAGATAATTCACATAATAGGGCATAAGTGTGCAACTCTCAAGAAAAAAGAAGTGGTTTTTGTCTAACAAAGATTGTTTCTGGAAAATGCTTTTTCTAAGAGCTCGAAGCATTGAAAGAACTTGCGCCTTCGATTATGACAATTATGTTTTATTCTAAGTCACGGAACTGTTAACAAAATGCATTTTACAAATCGGAAGATCTTTCGAAATAGAATTACACACTTTATTTGGGACACAATGTAAACGTCCCTTGAATGTAAAAAGGGTCAAAGTTTCTATAAGAGCGTTTTTTTTAACCTGCTTTGAAAAAATACTAAAAGGGAAAACTTTTCGGCACTGGTGCGTTATATGGACACTTTTAGGTATTGTACAAGGAAACCAGTCATGAAAAAGCCGTCAAAGAGGTTATTCACAAGAGACCGCTATACATAAATGACTGCAAAGCCGTGGTTTCTCAATGAATCACAATATTTAAACGATTATTTTTTGGGGTTTCATGGGGAAAATGTACTTAGGTTAGGTCACGTATTTAATATACGCTATGGTTAATATACGCCCTTAATTACAAATATATATCCCAAATTTGTTTTTAAACTATTATATATTCATCATATTTTATTTCATTAGCATTAACCAAACTTGACTTTTAAGAAGTGTCCATATAACACACCTGTACCAACTTTTCTTTCAACTTCGTAAACAAAAAGTAAATTTTTCCCATAACTTAGTTCTGCAGATGATGTTATGGAGGTAGGACTTGTCTGAAACTCCCCCAACAATTTAAAAGGTATCTCAATTAAAAGCTACATCAGATTAAGAGTCATCCAGTTACTAATAACTAATTATAATAGTATGATAATAAAGTATTACCGTAATTCTAGAAATTATTTATTCATAACAACCAATTCGTAGGACTAAAGACATTTTCCTCCTAGCTTCTCATCATTCAACTCATTAAGATATGAGCCTTTCACAAGGCAAACTGGCTTAACTCATTCTTCAAGTATTTTTCAGTTTAGTGTTAGAGCACTTGACTGGCTGGCTCAAAGCTTTGCTTGTCCCTATTGAAATCCTTTAATTATAAAGACTAATAACAGAAGATGACAAGATACTGATCATTTTTTTTTCTTTATTTTATGCCAATTTCACTTATTTCTCACTCAAATGTAGGTTAAACTCATTCCACCTACTTGAATATATAAATAAATGAAGAAATGTTTCCTGACAAATGCTTTGTATGCTATAGTCAAAATCAGCATAAATGAATATTATTTGTTACTGTTGTTCTCTCTTTGTTTCATAGAGTGATTAGCAAGTAAATGGCTCAGATATATGGACAAAATTGCACACTTTTCAATACATTCAACAAGAGTGGCATCAATACACGGAAACAAAGGAAGGGGGGAGGAGAAAATAGGCTTTTCAGAATCTAGAGGGAGGGAAGGCAATTTTCTTCTTTTTTCAATTTCGCAATGAAGATACCCAAAAGAATACCATTTTCAATGGAGATAACAAATAAAGGTAATTTTCCAAGGGGAGAGAAAGAAAGGACAAGCGCAACCCTCCCCTAATTGATGCCACTACTCGAAAACTTTTTTTTCAGCAGTACATTTAAGAAACCATTGATACTCTCGGCAATTAGCCACCTAAAAAAGCAGAACTGAAAGTGAAACACTGATAGAGAATCAACCTCTAAAATATGGTACCATGATTTCTGTTTTAAGCAGCATTACTGTAAAACTATAAGAATTAAAAAAATATTGTTCAGTATAGTGATATTCAACGAAAAGGACTAGTCCATTGTACGAAAGTCATCGCATTCTCCACCATCATTTTCATCAACCTCCAAATCAGAATATGGAGAAATGCCATTGGTGCAAAAACTTGATTCATAATCCTTTTCGAGGTGATCTCGCCTTCTATAGAATAGTATATAAGCGTCTTTCGAGATTATATCATCTGACTTGACAGAATCAACCAAAGAGTCATCAAAAAGACGCCAGTCTAAAAATATATATAAATAAACAACTTCTTTTATATTTTATTACCCAAGTAAAAATAAAAAAGATAAGAACGAAAATAATGGCCTAAATACATTTTATTATATTGAAAATCTTCTCCCAAATTTAATTACTCCTTTTTTATCAAGCAGTTCGTGGTAACGAACTGTAATTAAGGAGCGATGCGGCTCAGTAGTAACCGAAACTCTAAAAAATAAAGTACTGATAACAAAAGATACATCAAAACTTCAAAAGAATCAAATTTTGATGCTCATTCAAAATATACAAAATTCATCAAGATTAATGATACCCATCAAAAGTTACGAGCCAGAGAAAATTTTCCCAATTTTTGGAAAATGCGGGAAACAACTCCGAAACATCAAGTGATCTTAATGAAAATCGCACCATCAGATTCAGCCTATCAGAGAGCCTAACTATAGAGGTTTCAAGCTCCTGTATACAAAAATGTGGAATTTTGTATTTTTTGCCAGAAGAATGACCACGGATGCGTGTTTATTTGTTTGTTTGTTTTTCCCAGGGGCGATCCTATCAAACCAGTGTTCCTAGAGGGTCGGAAGAGGGCTCGTTTGATCAGAAATCAGAAGTTCTAATGACCCTTTTAAGTGACCAAAAATATTAGAGGGCACCTAGCCCCTTCCCAAGCCCTCTTTTCCCCAAAGTAACCTGATCAAAATTTTGAGACACCCATCTTATTTAGCATAGTCAAAACATGTAGTAACTATGTCTTTGAGGATAACTTGACCCCCCACAGTCCCCGAGGAAGGACTGCAAGCTAAGAACTTTGCCCATTGTTTACATATAGTATTGCTTACTGGGAAGTATACAGATATATTTCGGAAGGGATTTTTCTGGCGGGGGGAATGCGTGGGAGAATCTTTCCATTGAGAATTTTTCGCGGGGGAGCAGAACTTTCCATGGAGGGAGAGCTGAATTTCATGTCATTATTTAAAAGACATCCATAATTTTTTTTTTCAACTGAAAGTAAGGACCAACATTCAAACTTAAAACGAACAGAAATTATTATATGTGTCAAGGGGGCTGCCCCCTCCTCAATACCTCGCTATTTACACTAACTTTTAGAACTTTTAAAAAGGCTTACTGCTCTAATAAGTATTCTTCAATAATTTGAACAAAAGTCTAACTTTAGCGTAAAGAGTGAGGTATTGAGGAGGGGGCAACCCCCTCAAATACGTAATAATTTCTGTTCGTTTTAAGTTTTAATGTTGCTCCTTGCTTTCACTTGAAAAAACTTGTTTTTTTATTTGATTTCGCACTAGATTGCATGCAAATATGTATAAAGTATATATATATATATATATATATATATATATAATATATATATATATATATATATATATATATATATATATATATATATATATATATATATATATATATGTATATATATATGAGGGCAATTACTTGTAACCTTCTCCATCCCTACAGTTGAGCTTTAAACATGACTTTTGTTAAGCCAAATGATTGCCAATACTTCCACAAAAGTCACTAAAGAGACATCTACCTAATACAATGTGTTTAATTGCCGTAATTTTAGTAGAAAATTTTGATTTGAGTTTCTGCAAGGATTTGAAAGGTAACTAAAGTCTTTCTTTACTTATGAAACCTAAATAGTTATCCTGGGGATTTTTTACTGATAAATCCACTTCTTGGGAGTGGTTTGGAGTAATCTTTTAAACTTGTAATCAGTTCTTACAGGTAGGCCATCTATTTTCTCGGTCTCCCCACGTGAGAATACTGCCCATAAAACGGGGCAAAATAGGTTTCTACAGACACAAATGAAGATCCGAAATCACAATAGTGCCAGCCTCCTATGGAATTTTGTTACCCAGAATATTAACATAATAGCCACAATGCGTTTGAATACATTTTGAATACAAGAAGTATCCAATGACACAGTTAAATAAAAAAGAAAACAGTAACAAAGAGGAAAATAAAAGGCACTTCAAACAGTAATAACAAATCCTTTAGATCATGTTCGAAGACGATAGCGATAACTGTATTGACCCAGATGATTCAGATCCTTCCAGCAACGAAGGAGATGATTGAGGCCTTCATTTCAAGAAGAGGATGCCCAATTTGGCGTCGTGTTGAGCTCAGCAGTTAGAAATATACATGAAAAGGTTAAAACAAAAGACATTGCAGACCAGGAGATGCAGGAAACTGACCAAGCACAATCATTTTATCATTGTTTATTTAACAATTAGTCTAATTTTTTTAGTTCTTTCCAGTAATGGTTAGTATTATGGCGATTTTTGTCTTATGTCGATGTTTCAACGAACAGAAACCAGTGTTGGAGAAACATATTACTCATACTAAAACTCAAATGACACTTGTGCGGTTTACATAGTTTGATAGAGAGCACCTCTCTTATTTGTAAACCTTGTTTAGCTTGATATTGTGATTGTGTGAGTGTGATGATAAATACAAAAAAGACTGCTCGACATTTGAATCATTTTTAAGTAAAGCGCAAATGACGCTCTGGCCTCCGAAGGTTCAGGGGGCGGTAGTCCTACTCCTGTTTCTGGTAATTTCTGTTTTTTTGTTCAGTATGAATTGATTATTCATTTTAGTTTCTGTTTCCTTAGAATTTATTTGTTGATCTACAATCGGATTTGTTACTTTAATGTTTGATGTAATCATTAGTTTTATTTATATATTGGAATATAAAAATATATGTTTTGTTCGTTCTAAGTTTGAATTATAATATGACTTTATTTATACTCGTCTTAGGTCATAGTTTGCACTTTTACTTTTCTTTGAAAAATGTTTTGTTTGGAATGTATTTTTCTTTCTTTAATTCAATCTGGAAAAAGAAAAGAACCGGATTTTCAGTTTCTCCTTATCTTATGAAAATAACATGATCTATCATACAGCGTTTTTAAAGTGCCTCGGTCGAGTGCCTAGATTGGATGGTTGGTTTTATCTTCTGCATTTCGTTTTTTAGATTTTCGGTTACTATTGAGCCGGGTCGTTCCTTACTTACAGTTCGTTACCACAAACTGTTTGATATACAGAATAATTGTACCTGAGACATTAGGCATGTTCTAACAACAATTTTTTTTTTAATGGTTATGCATCACAAAGCCAATATTAAAAGCAATGCCACCGCTCGTATTTTCCATAAAAAACTTATTATCCATTATTCAGTCAAAGTTAATTATTTGTCGGAGGTTCCGATTCACAGCATATTAAGCCTGTAGAAACGGTCATGGCATAATAGTTTTGTGTTTGCACTGTAATAATTTGATTTTAGAAATCAAAATAGATGTGACATAAAGGCACACTGTAACAATGGGTTCTGGGACTTCTGGATAGTCCGTAACATTCTTCATTGTGCTTATTATTCATTTGACATGTTACTTCATAATTTCCAGAATTTATAAAGAGGACTGCAAAGCGGTAAGCTAAAATCTTTTCTCTGCTGAAAAAAGAACGTAAATTGTAACGATTTCTCGGCCCAAGCAATACTTTCTGCACGGTTGGAGACCAGCTATCCAGTGCATCTGAAAATCACAGAAAAGTGTAAGCGAATCCACTAAAACAACCCGAATAATTGTTGGATAATTTTGAACAATAACACAAGAAAAGGATTATGTGAAAAATTAGGATTAGTTTCTATGCAATAAACATTAATAGAGACGCCATGAAAGGTGATATCTCTCATCGGTTTCTTACAAACATTTTCAGGGATAGGGTAGCCTAGTAAGCTAAGGTGAAATTTTTTTTTCAAGCCTTTAAGTTATGGAATTTCCCACCCATTTAAGATGTTTCAGTGAATTATTTTTTGACACTTCTTTTTCAACAAGCTAGCAGAAACTTGTTAGCTAAAATGTCAATCAACAATTAAACGGTAGAAAAAAAACACTTATATCTAAAATCGACTTCTGTCTATCATTGGTGGACCCGGGATTTTTTTTTCTTTGGGGGGGGGGGGCGCAAAATAGGTTGATTCGATAAACTTGCGTTAGGAGCAAGTTTAGTGAACGCAACCCTGAGTTAATTAAGTAAATTACACTACTTTAGACTATGTTAGGGGGGCGCCCCCTGGATCTGCCACTGCTATCAATACTATTGCGAGTAAAAGCAAAAGAACTTGTTTCCTTTTTTTTTTTTTATCAGAACTCAGACCAAAAGACCAAGTTTACCTTATTTTATTACACTGATTACCAATAATTTTAAATTGTTGTACTTGTAAGTTCTGACACCAAGAGCTAAAAGTTTGTTTATCACCATTATAACATAAAGATTAATTTTAGAAAAAATTCTGGAAGTTTCAGCCAACATTTTTAAGACAAAATTTAGATTTTCCGTCCCGGGATCAAATTGACGGAACTGGCCTTACCGGAGACAATCCTTACATTTGGATTTAATTAAGACTAATTGTTATAAGACTCTAACATAGGTACTTACCAAACTGGCCGAGATCAGTGGATTTTCCATTGAGCAGACGTGCATATGCTGTGTAGTGGCCTCCATAAATACTGCCTTTATGGTTTACAACACCAAACAAATCATAAACAGGACTTTCATTTTCTCCTTGTACAAAGGGTGAGAGATCTAGATTATTCAACGTAAATCCTACAAAAGTATCTATCTTGTTTCTAGTAAAGGAATTTTTAAACGAAAATCGTTTCAGATGAATAATTAAAATTTTGGGAAGTTTCCAAATTCCCAGTTGTTTTGTTGCCTGAACGTGTTCTTTGCATTGTGAACAATACCAGGCTTCCTCTTGACTCAACGTTTCAGGCTCTTGAAACAACTTTAAACAATCTTGCACATGTAATGCATGGTCATTCACAAAACCACTCACTTTAAAATCCAACTGCTTTTCTTTCACTGAACAACAAACAGGAGACTCAGGATTACAACGCCAATCAACCGTTAGATATCTCGTAGACGGGTTCACTAAACCAGTATTTTCAAACCTCTTTTCAATTCCTTCACCATCCTCATTTAGGCACTTCAAATAAAAATAGTCGTTCAGGGATGTTTCACTGACCTCTTCCCCTTCGTTTGAATTCAAGTCAAGAGTACCTTTGATAGGTACAACTTCTACAAAACGATGTGCATGGCTTAAAACCTCTAATTGTAACTCTTGAAAACTAATTCCACCTGACGGGATCCCAACACAAAAAGGAACACCAACAAATTTATATCTAGATCTGGGATGGCATGCGTGTACGTTTATATTTTCTATCTTACATCGCTCACTGCAATAGGCAGCTTTGCATCGTGAACACTGATATCTACAACTATCAATTTTTAGATCACACTTATTACAAGTCATTGGTTGGAGAAGCCTTTGAAACACTAGATGCCAGCTCAAGCCAGGCTTATTGCAAAGTTCATAGGCAACTAAAAAGTTTGAATTTCTAACAAGGATTTCATCGTCTACAACATTCTTCAACATTCCATTCAAAATATCAATGATTTGGAGCTCATTCCTAGATATACCTGTTCGATATGACAGGATCTCTTTTAACTGATGACCGGTTGCATCTTCTTTAACCTCAATAGAATGTTTTTCAGGCCGTCTTTTAGTATCAAGATAGAACAAGTGAATGGTATAAACTTTAGGTAGAGTAGGAATAGGAACAGAGAGTGACAAAAAAGGATCAAAGGTAACAGATTTTTTCTTGCACTGTGGACAAATGAGACAACTCTTAAACTGGCCGTGGAAAAGGTCCACAATAATCGAATCATTTCGCAGCTTATATTTGTCCCACGCTTCCTTTGCTTTCGTTTCATCACTTTCATCACTAACATCTTCTTTGTCTTCAACATAGACCTTCTTCTTGACTCGATTCAAGTCCTCATGTACAGCGTCTAATAAGAATGTTAAAAACTCTTGCGCATCATGTTGCATATATCCCGCAAATTGTGGCACCTTTTGGCTTATAAGCTCCTTAAGTCTGGCCGGAGCTATAGACACTTCAAGTCCTTCCCACAATTTCCTTAGAACAGCAGAAAAATTTACAGCACAGCTTCCGTTAGTGCCCAGTGGGTTATCCCTGTTAATATCTTTCACGAAACTTGAAACTTCAAAATAATTTTTCAACTCAATGGTATTTATAAGACACTGAATGACAGAGTTTAGATAACAAGTATTGCCAATATTATCAAGACCAACGAAACCTGACCGGTGTTTGGCTGGAATTCTGTTGAAATTGCCATTAGTGATTGTTTCCTGCTCTGAAATACCGTTAAGGTTTTCACTGGAGCTTAAAGGAGTTCTGGCTGGATTTATTTTTTGAACATTAGAAGAAGACTGGAAGGATGTCTGAGTAGGATGAAGTGTCAATCTATTCCAATTTTCTGCACTAGTTTTAGTGAGAGAAATGGCTATTTTCACTGAGTGCACAGTACAGCTACAATCGTGTGGTTCTATTTCACCAAACAGTTGAGGATTCCAGACAAATGCAGTATTATAGTTCGCAGAGTTGTGGCAAGCGTGGAATGCTGCATTTCTGAAAAGATGAAGAGATAAGTATCTGTCGAACTTAGGCTCAAGTTTTAGGCAGGTTTTGACAAATAAAAAGATTTATTGTGACAAAGAATCATGTTTTAGGTACAAAGAAAGGAAAAGAAATAAGATTTCAGAGTTGTGATACTAAATCACCATTTCAGTTATACATTCTTTTTCTTCTCATATCTTAGACATGATCCGAAAGAATGAAAAACCAGAATACTTTTATAAGAATACTTCAACTTGTAATGTAGCAGATTGAAGGCAAACAAATATACGAAGAAAATAGATAAGAAATTAGAGAAGCAATCATTTTCCATTCGGCACGGAAACTTCATGCAGTGATCAAGTATTACAGAAGCTGCCTAGGGAGGTTTGCTCCCTAGGTCCAGGCTGGAAAGTATAATTTAATTCACCTTTTAACTGGTCAACTGCCAATGAAAAAATAGCAGCCAGGAATATATCCATCTTCATTGAAACGTATTTTTACTAAAATCTAGCACTGTTCTTCTGGCATTGACAGTATTTAAAATTCAACTTTGACTTCAAAAGGTTAAAAGGTCTAGTACACATTTAAAAACGAAGCAAATAAGATGAATATCATTTATTTTTTGAACGTTTCGCAGATACACACAGCCTTTCACAGCGGAACAGAAGAGCCATACCCTACTTGCAAATGATCAAAAACTGCTAAAGAAGCAGAAAAAAGCTGCATCTACACAAGGAACGGTACAAGGTTTCATTAAAATGCCCATTGCCGAGAGTTGCAATGGATCAGTCAATCAGCTTTGTTTGTCAACAGAAAAACCTCACTCAGAAAAATCTAAAAAAAGAAAGAAATATCAAAAGATATATAAATATCAAGAATTCATAGCCATAAAATACGAATTCCAGGTATCAAGCTTTTGCGTTTAGCTGCAGATAATCTGTAACCAAAAAATAACGCCATCGCCTTTGATTTCACTGAGTTTTCTGTTATTTCAAAAAGTTTCATTTTTTTTCCTTGCAAAAAGCATCATTGTTTATTTCTGCAATCGGACAAAGTGTCATTATTATTTTTTTTTTTTAGTGCATCTACAGACTGCACCAATAAAAATCGCTCCCATAGAAACACATTGGTTCTTCTAAATTTTGCCACCTGACAGGTGGCAAAATTTTATCATATTGTCTTTATCATTGGATAAAGTACCATTGTTTTTCACGTCACTGAAAAAACTGCCATCGCTTTTTGTACTTCCAATGTCAGTTGTTTTTATATGTCATCAAAAACTATTTTTGTTTTTATTAGAATCATTTTATCTGTTATAGGTCAAATTAGTCCTCAATAAAGGAATATTTGGCCCTCACCCCCAAAGGAAAGAATTTGCTAGACCGAAAATTATTCTAGTCAGCTAACGATAAGGTTTGTAAGTTTCTGTGAAAATGACTTCCATTGAAATTGCAACCATAGAAGATTGCGACTATTGAAGACACACTTACGGAATATGACACCCATGAAAGATTTCAGCCGTGAAAAACTACATAGACACAACGATGTACCTACAAACATTGCAGCTATAATTAATTCCAACTGATGAAGATTACAACTATAGAAGAAACGACCCTAGCCGAATTCTGGCCATAGTAGTTTTAAGAATGGCGATACAAAAATAATGAGGATTTTTGAAACAGTTTGTGAAGTCTCACGGAAAAAAGTTAGGAACGCAGCTAGAAATACTATTGAAAAAGCTTAATGTTTAATAGAGAGGAGAAGGGGCTCGTAAAAGAATTATCTGAGTGATAGATCATATGAACACAAGAGGAATATAAAGGAAGTGGAGAAAGCATTAAAATGTGAACTAAGGAGGTGTGAAATGGAAACCATGGATAAAATTGCCGAGGATCTGGAAGATGTAGTAAACAGCATAATAGTAAAATATTGTACTGACATGTTAATAAATTGAGAGAGAGTAGTCAATCCGGACTTATCCCAGTCAAGGATAGGAACGTGGCCACAATTAGTGATAAGGAAGGAATTAAAGAGAGATGGAGAGAACACTTTGAGAATGTGTTAAACCGAGATAGAGTTGCAGGAAAAGATGTAAAGCAAAATGAAAAAGTTTGTGATATCTTGGATGTGAAGGTAGATTTGTTTTGTGAGAAAATTAGCGACAGTACTAATATGATTAAAAATAATAAGGCCCAAGGTGCTGATAGTGTTGTAAATAAGTTTCTTAAATATGGTGGCTCTGAGGTTAAAAATAAGTTGCTGAAGATTATGAATATTGTTTTTGGAAAAGAGCAAGTACCTAGCGATTTTAAAGAAAACCTAATTAAACCACTGTATAAGACTGGTGATAAGAGTGAGTGTAGTAATTATCAAGGCATTAGCCTGGTCTCTGTAGGTAGCAAATTACTTAGTAGTATGATACTTTTTAGACTGAGACATGCAGTAGACAAATTTTTCAGAAGAACAGTGCGGTTTTAAAAAAAGTAGAGGATGTTTTGACCAAATTTTCATTCTAAGGTTAATAATTGAAAAATTGCTTAAGTTATCAAACACCTTTGGTACTCAGTTTTATAGATTATGAGCAAGCGTTCGATTATGTTAAAAGAAGAGCTTTAGCGAAGGTCTTATCCTTGTACGGTATACCAGACAAATACATTAAAGTTATTAGCGCTATGTACGAGAATAACACTGCTTCAGTTATGGTAGAAAATGAGGCTAGCAGCTGCTTTCGTAGTATTCCATCTCCCTTATATGGATCATTTTGCTGGAATTTGTCTTAAGGAGCACAGGAAAGGCAATGGGAGAACATGGAATCAAATGGTGAGGAAAAACATCCCTGGACTTAGATTATGCTGATGATTTAAGTGTGAAGTGTGAGCAAAATGAATGAACTTTTAGAGGTTTTGCGAGTTCAGGGTGCTAGAATAGGTTTGAAAATTAATGTGAAGAAGACTAGGTCGCTAAGGCTAGGAATAAGTAAAGATGAGAAGGTAGCGTTGTGTAACGAAAAGATTGATCAGGCGAACAGCTTCACTTACCTTGGTAGTGTTATTAGTGAAGACGATGGGAACAATGAAGACGTTAATAGCCAAAGCTCAAGGTGTTTTCACAGTTAAAAAAAAGTTTGAAAGAATAGGAAGATAAGTCTGCAAACCTTGATTAGAATATTGGAATCTACAGTGATAATAGTGATCAAGTTTGGTTCTGAAGCATGAGTAATCCAAAAAACAGATTAAGATTTTCTTGATGTTTTCCATAGAAATTACCTACGGGTTGTTCTGGGTACCCGGCTGGCTGACCGCATTTCAAACAGGAAGCTGTAAGAAAAGTGAGGTTCAATCACGCTATCTAAAGCTATATTGAGAGAAGGGTTGAGATGATTAGGGTACGTTCTGCGGATGAAGGATGACAGATTGCCGAAGATTGTCCTTTTTGGCCAAACGTTTAAGGCTAAATGGATATTAGGTCGTCCGCGGGGTGGGAGGATGTAATAAAGAAAGATTTAAGGGAAATGGGAACTTCCTGGGAGGGTATAAAGAGGGAGGCTTTGAATAGATTGGGACGGAGGAGGAGCGTGCGTAGCTATATTGGCCTCAGGAGGATTGTTGCTGCGGTGAATTATTAATAGTAGAAATAGCAGTAGTATACTTTTTGAAACGACACTAAAAATAACTAAAAATTAAAATAAAATTTGGCCATCAGACAACGGATCATTTCTTTTTTACATAACCTTTTCCCTTGACACTGCAAAACTTTGACTGTTTTTATTTGTCCTAATTTTTCTATACCATTGCAAAACATGCCACGGCGCCAATTCTTAAAAGCGAGAAAACTCTTTGAAACTGTCTACGTTCGTGGGAAGTTTTTTCTAGGGAATTAAACTGAACAGAGTACATAAAGGGCATAGGTTGTAGCTGGATAATATTATTTGATGTTGATATATCAAGCAATCTTTCAGTCGGTGTCAATAATGATAGATTGCCCGATCACAAAAGATACATACATATTTTTTTTCTTTAATCATATTTCATCCCTTTTCCATGTGAAAGCAAAAGCATCCCTTATTTTACATGATCACTTCTAAGCTAAAGGGAACACCTTTAAAACAAACTAACGTTCATTAATATTGTCATGACGGATGAGGGGGGGGGGGGCTTTACACCGAGTGTATAATATTCACAACCTCCAGAGGATGCAATTTTCATGATTCCGATTTTTCTTGATTAATAAACATTTTGCAGTTTTTTAAAAACAAATTACGGCGAAACGGGAGTTCTTCCTTAGTATGGGGGAGGGGGGGGGGTATGATATTTGACCAACAAACAAGGAATCCTACACACAAAAGAATAACACTCTTTCCAGGAATCACGGGTTAGGGGGCATTTTCCGAATTTAATGTAGTAAAAATTTGTTGAAATAGGTGTTCGGTTTAGAAGTCGGGATACACTGCGTTGTCATATTTTGAATACTGATTAGGCTACATGCAACGCCAAACGAAGATTGTTTTAAAATAGAATTCCAGTTTTTCTCTCAGCAAATACTAAGAATCTTACTATTTTGAGAATTCCTGTAAGTTATAGAGGAGAGGAATAGGTCTACTGAATTTAATTGAGACATAATTTTATTTTGACAATAGAAATATGGAAACGATGGAAAACATCCTGTCTCTCAATTATTATATCAGATCAAGTGCACCTCGAGGTTAGATAAGCACTGGACTATCCAACATTTCCACTTCTCTAGGACTGACGTAGTCAAGGTATCCCTGTTAGATATTTATTAACAGATGCCGTCTTATCAAAAGAAAAGAATCCCGAAAGTATATTATCGCCGAATCGAAAGTATTTGATGCAGATAGAAAATTAAATTAATTCTGAAATATCCTTCTTTAGGTTCTTCTTTTTTTTTTATTCCGATTCTTCCCCCAAAAATAGGTCTAGTTTTCCTCTTAAGGGCTATGGCGAAGGTCACGTATCACGCACATATAGAGGGGGGTGGGGGGATTTTTCAAAATGATATAAACCGAAATTAGTTTACTAGTGTCGAAATAAAAACCAAAATAACACAAAAAGAAACCTCGAGTCCCCGTAGGTAGACTATATGTCCCTTATTTCAATAATGGCTTTCACAAAAATTTTCTTTTATACTTCAAAGGAAGTAGCAGAGAGTGAGTAAAACTTAGTGGAATCAAGTCAAAGATAAATCCCAAAATATTTCTGAAAGTTTCATTCACCTGGATCAACTATTTTCTTTAAAATATTAAAGAAAGTTTGCATGAAAAATAATTTAATTACCATGAGCACCTTTAATGATTTTCACTCATTCGCATTTTGGTCAAAATTGTTATTTTGTGGCATAAAGTGGTACTTTGTTATGGCGCTGACTTAAAAGGGCGCTTAAACTTCTAATTTCTGTTCAAACGAGTCACCTCATGATAAACAATGATCTATGGTTTGATACGATCACCCTGAGAAAAAAAGGAGACAGAACAACTGTACTACCCATGTTAAAAAGCTGTTTCTATCGGTTTTCAAAATGGGGAACTGTAAATCTCCGGCTTTAGACAGAAGGCTTAGACTTTTACAAATCAATTGGCTATCTCAAAATTTACTTTCAAATTGATGTTCCAAGGTGCAAAATAGAGGAAAAAAGCACTTTGCTGCGGCATGCTCTGTTTCATTATTAACAAAAATGTACTAGACATTTTCATTCCCTTTCAGATAAACTTTCTTCCTATATTTTTGGATCCCTGGTTCGATACCATCACTCCTGGGGAAAAAGGAGACGCATCAGTGCTACCCACACAAATGTGATTTCCCACACAAATGTGATCACTCATAACGGGGAAACCGATCAGGAGATCGGTATCTGCAGAACGCGGACCATTAGTCAAAAATAGGAAAAGTTTTTTTTTACGCTTCCAGCCTTTCTAACCCAGAAATGGCACCAAAAATGTCATTTTTGGCACTATACGGCACTTTATGATGGTGCTATTAAGATGACTTTACAAAGAACACACTTTACGATAGAGGCCATAGCTTTGAAATAAAATTCTAAACGGTTTTCTAAGATATTACAGTGCCATTATTTTCTCGTGTTATTGGAATGGGGGTGTGAAAACCTCCAGCTAGAGGTTTTCAACCATGATGATACCAATGGTGCTCTTTTCATTTTTATTCACCGTCATTTTTAATGCATTTCAAGCTCTTTTTCGAAATTTCAATAAAACTATTTCCGCAATATATGTTTACTATACAGGCAAAGCGGAACAATAGTTACTATTTCTGAATTAACTTTAAAAAAGAAAATTTTAAAAAAAAGAAAAGAAAAAAAAAGAAAATTTAAAAAATCTTAAAAAAGAAATTTTTCTCACTGGACAGTTATTTTCGAAACACACTTTTGGAACTTTCGCTTAATATGGGCCGTGGTTCGCTCTTTGCAAGGTTATAGCTACTGCTGCAACCATGATACGTCTAGGAGCACAATGTTAAGAGCAAGTTTTCAGCTAAGTGCAAAATACGCAATTTTTTTTAATTTGAAGACTAATATTGATGCCTTTATTGGCGACAAATTTTTTAGCATCTCTTTTTCTATTAAAAAAGACCATTGTTCCATTAAAAAAAAAGTATTTTAAATTGTCAGCTGATCAACAGTAAAATTCCAAATAGGTTATATGTACATACTTTTATTGCTGGATATTGACTTGAATCCAATCTATCTGCCAGGTTTTTTCCTCAAATCTTACAAAAAAAAAAGGTCTCAGGTGAACGAAACATGTAGGGCAAACTGATATATTTATACATAAAAAAAAATGAGAGTTTGTTTTGCCTTTGTTAGGGCTATCCATAGGCCTCTGAAACTTTAGTTCTCCTTCTCATGGGACAGAAATGTCCTCAAAAAATAGTCCTTATAGCCCGCATTATAGTGAAAGCCACATTCCCTCGCTGCTTAGCGATGATTCATTCTACAATTTAAAGAGGCCTCTCATTAACCTAAAATAATTGCGTCATCCTAGTGGAGAGCTTACCTATTTTCGTTTGCAGAGGCAAAAAATAAGACAGAGGAGTATCATAAATGACTCACACATTGAATCTCAATACTAAAAATGTGTGAACAATATTTTTCTAAATTTGCACCTCTTTTAGGAAATGATCGGTCTTAACCAATTAATTTTTTGTACACTAATTATATTTGTGAGAAGAGAAATAATCAGTGGTAACTTAAAATCTTGTACTTAAGATCAGGGCCGAAATATATACACATCCCTAAGCAAGGGTTGGAAAATTACGCTATCAAAGGGGAAGGCTGATTTCTAATTTTTGTGTTTTCAAGCTAAATTTGACAAGCTATTTGGGTGTAATTTTTGCACAATGTAATTATTTTCCTAATCCTCGAGGGCGGTGCAGTCCGTTCTCTTTGCTCATTTTCCGTTTTCTTCTAATATACAATATTACTATTTTTATTGGTTTTGAGCGTCTCTTATGTTATATAAATATCTCCAATGATTTTCGTTTTCAATTTATTTTAATGGTACTGATTTATTGTTTTGGACAAGTGCACTTTTTTAAATTTAATGTCTATTTGGCACTTGCGAGTTTAGTATTGATAAAAGTAACACTTACCGAGTCTGAAACTTAATTTTAAAAGATGAGACATCAAAATCAGCTTCAAATGTTTCTGGAAGCACTTCTTTTATGTAAACCTCGACGATGAGCTTACGCGAATGGTTACGCTCAATTACAGAATGCTTCATATCGCTCAATAATATTGGGCTGGATGGTCCTACATCAGTAAGGACAGTCATTATGATACTGAAAAATTTAGATAAAATTGGTGCATTATGGTTAGCTAAAAAATTATTGATGAACGTATTTTTTATGCTAAGATAAGCATAATTTATTTCAACAGAGTTGGCTGACCTAAGTATGTACTATTTTAATAAAACAAACTAACTCAGAGTTACAGTTGCACATCTATAATTATGAAATTAATTTGTCCATGAATGCAGCCTTTGAAGAGCTTAAGAAAATTCTTCTTAATTGTAGAAGTAAATGTGTCTCTTTGATTATGACATTTAGGGGGTAGGCATTGGCAGAAACCAAAATGCTCAATCTTTGGGGTCATATACTGGGCTTAAAAAGCACAACCTCAGTCTCATTTACAAATCAGTATTGGGTGGCGGAGAAAGAGTATAAGACAACCAGAAATAATGTTAACAGACTACTGAGGGAAAACTTTAATATAATAGAAATGCAAATAATCCAACCTAGAATAGTCACAGCAAAAAGACTTTGGAATTATGTTCACAGAGATAAAACTAACCTTACTCCAAGCAATTAAAAATTTTATACATCCTTGCTATCAAATTGAAATATAATATGATTCTAGTAGTTCCTCAGTGAAACCACCTTTTCATATTTTTTTCCATGAGCCGTAGGTGGTTAAAATAAGAAACAACCAGTCTAGCATATCCCTAGCAATGCTATCTGATGAGCGAAATTTTATCGATAGCCTAATTGACACCTAGTGAGGCATATAGCTCAGTATTTCGATGGAACCACGTGCTGTTTTTTAAGAAAAATTAAGCAAGTTTAAAATACTTGGTAATTGTAATATCTTTAATATTGTGTTCTTGCCAATTTGCTCTTTGTGTAGTAGAGTACGAACTAGTAGTATCACAGTTTCAGATCTGAAGCATGATATTGGACATGAGAGGCTGGTCATCCCTGATGACAACCTTGCAACATATGCTAAAAATTTGTTTCTTGTTGTTGTTTTTTGAGTGGTTTGAGTTTGAGACCTCTTTGGCAGCTCGACAAAAAAAAAAAAAAAAAAAAAGCAATTTCCACAAAACTGGGTCTACCATCTAAAATCTCAAATTAAATTTGCTCTTTTCAGCTAAATCGTTATGGCACGCCGTCCTTAGCAGACACAGGATATCTCAAAGTTATTTGATGACATACCTTCAGATACAATATCAGAACTTACCATGTCATCAGAGGATGATGCTGATGATTGGCTGCCAGACCTTCCAGTTTCAAATGCTGAATTACTGAGCCACTTACTTGCTGGAGAGCTATCATCAAGTGACGACGAAACCGATAATCAAGAGCATGGAGTAACGGAAGGGAACGACGATCCAGAAGCAAGTAACGACGAAAATTCTCTTCCCCTTGGAGTTATAGTGAATTTATTGCAAAATTATTGGAGCTTAGTTTATACTTTTTCAAGAATCCTTTGTATTCTTGGGCTCCTCTGAAGGAGAAACTACTATAACAAAAGGATATTACCATACCATTTGATTACCTCATCAACGCTTTCAAAATAAGAATAATTGCTACCATGACAATTGCCCCTATTCCTAATGGTGCCAAACATAGCCCCAGGATATAGGCCTATATAAAACTACATGACAACATTATAGCCTAGCAATAAAGTTATTATTTACAATATTCAGACAAATTATTACTTTTAGGCTATTTTTATTCATATTTTTAAATCTATTCTTATTACTGCAGGGTGAACTGGAGTAAGTCTGACCCCTTATAAAGTAATTTTTTTTAGCTTAATTTGGCCCCAACATTGTTATGGAGCTGCTGTCACAATAAAAACTATTTGACATTGCTTTTGGCCATACAAGTAATATTCTTCACAATCAAGAAAGTGTGCAAGTTCTTTTGTTTCTATTAGCAACTGCAACAAAGTAACTCATCTCAGGGAGGTCAAACTTACCCTAAGTCCGGGGTAAATCTGATACTCCCCAGCAGGGGTGTAGCTCCAGCATCTTTATTGGGAGGGCAAGAGGGTTCAAAGCTAAGATGATCTCCACTTTCTGTTATTGTGTTATACACCAAGACATCAATGGGAATCAAATCCAATCCCTTTTCAATACCTTCTTCTTCTTGTTCCACTTTCCATTGTTTTTTAAAGCTGGTTCTAAGCCAAACAAAGAAAGTAAGAAGCTCTGCCTTTTTTTGGCTTTATTAGCCTGCTATAATTAAACAAAATTGATACAAATTATATTTTTAACAATGTTATAAAACACATCAAAGTTGAGACCTGTTACAAAGCTGGTTTTTACAGAACTGGCTATGGAACTGAAAGTTTGGCCATCTTACATTGCTGAGCCTACAGAGATGCTTATTCTGAATTAATAAGTTATAGAACATGTAGCAGCCCAGCTATCTCAATCCTGGGACCACATGTGCATGCGTTTTTCCACCTGATGGGGGGGGGATGTACTAAGTGGTTAAAAAGTAAAGATAGCCTGTCCCTTCCTTAAGTCTTCAATAGGACATTTTTCTTCACATGATAACAAAGAAAAGTTACTAAATTCAAAAACATTACAGAATATATAAATAAATAATGCACATGCATCAAACAAACATAAATGAGGTAATAGACTCAGCTTTTACTTAGGCATTCAGCAACGATTTGCTTTAGATAACAATAGTGCACTGTAAACAAGTTTTTTGGCGGGTGATGGTGGGTTTAATAAGCACAGCTTTTTTGCCAGCTTTGCCATTAAGGTAAAAATTTAGAATTGTGGCCCCTGATAAGGAGACATATTAAGAAAACAATTCTTACTTTAAAACATGTATAATGATCCTAGTTAATATATTATCAAAGGGGAGAACCTTTACCATCAAGTCTTTCCTCTAAAAATCCTTCTTTTTCCAGCTTAAAAGAAAAAGTTTCCAAAAACTACCATGCTGAGATTCAATGTTTAAGCCTTTTGAAATTGCCGCTTTGAGCTGCCAAATAAGTTGTTTTATAGAAAGCGTTCATGCTGGTCTTTAGTATTCATATTTGGATTTTTGCCACTGCTATTAATATTCTGCATTTGTTCCACTGCTCATTAAAAAAAAGGTTTTAAACAGACTGGTACGAACACTATATATAAAAAAACGTATTTGGCAGCAATTTACCAATTTCAAAAGACTTAGGAATTGAATCTCAATGTGTTAAATTTTAGGAAACTTTCTCTTAAGCTGGAAAAAGAAGGATTTTTAGAGTAAAGACTTGATGATAAAGGTTCTCTCCTTGAATAATATGTTAACTAGGATCATTATACATATTTTAAAGTAAGAATTGTTTTCCTAACATGTCTCCTTATCAGGGGCACAATTCTAAATTTTTACCGCCATTAATATTAAAGTGCATATCCACTTCCTTCAACTCCCACACCCTTCATAGGAGACTAAAACATGCAGTTCAAATATGCACTAATCCAACAGCCCTGCGCATCATGTCATTCAGTTGCATGGGATTTGAAAATGATGTCTTAGCAACTCAAAAAGTAAATCCTTTAAATTACGGAGAACATTGAAAAAAAAACCATGTGCACTGTGAAAAAGTTCAGATTGGAAATTGCCTCAATTTGTGAGACATAGACATTTTTCCAAATATTCTGTGATTTTTCCCATATTGCATAGACCTAGAGTGTTCATTAAATTGTGATTTACCTCAAATTACAAATCTGATTGCAGTGTTTAGAGACTATTCTTTTAAATTCCCTAAGGAATTGAATTATTTGCCGATTACCATATAAGCATTACCACACGACAATTTAAGAAATTATTTTCGGGCGGAACCGAGAGCATTTCACGGGCAGTCCCCTCCCAAGTCATCAACTTCTGTGAAGCATGCTAGTATCCGTAAAAACTAAACAGCTGAAAAAGAAAAAAACAATCCAAGCTACTAAGAACGAAAATTTTCAGATGGTATCTCAACCTACAGCACCAAGAAAAAGATCAAGATGTTCATCAAACACACAGTCAAATATTGAACAAAACATAATCAAAACAGATCCTATCTCAGTTTTGATAAGGAAAACTAATGGAGAGCCGTTTAAACAAGAAGAGATCCTAAATTTAAGGAAATTAATATTTTCTGCTGCAAAAGGTAATTTTGATGTGCGTCTTCTTAGATCAGGTATGACTGAAATTTATTTTCAAAATGAAAATTGGGCAAACATTTTGATTCAAAAGTCTAACACGTTATCTTTTGCAGGTAGTACAGTCGAATGTAAAATTGTAATAAAATAGGCCCTCCTCAAATATGTGGTATATGGACTTGACCCGAATCTTTCTAATGAAGAAATTCAGCTTGAGCTACTAGATGCATCAGTACAGCTAGTAGAGCCAGCAACTGTAACTAGACTTCGACAAAAGAAGGATGGTGATCTAGTGGACAGTAAATCTGTCCTGATAACCAGCCAAAATGAGATAAAAGTTGGATTATATCTGTACGGCCAAACAGTATGGTACAAACAGTACAAACCGAAACCGTTCCAGTGCACTATTTGTCTGATGCACAGCCATACCAAAAATAACTGCAAGCAAACGATTCCTGCATGTCCACAATGTGGAGGAACGGGTCAGAATCAAGATGCTTGCACAGCACGTGAACCATACTGCAAGAATTGTAAAACAGATAGGCACTGTTACCTGCAAAAGCAAATTTGTCCTTTATATCAGAAAAGAGCAGTTATAGTAAGGTCGTAACACCAAATGAGACTTCCGTACTCTATGGTAGCATCAAGAATTCTCAATTCAGAATTAGCTCAAAGACTGACAACAAGACCAGGTCACTCCAAACCAAACCCCCCAAAAGAGACTGTGAGTCAACTTCATAATAGAGATTTGGAAAGCAGCAGAGGTGCTCACCAAAAACAGCAAATATATGGCATTGAACCTCTGCCATAAAAAAAAACAAACACAAAGAAAAGACACACAATCTTCTCAGAACAGACCACAGACAGCCGCAGATTCAAGCGAGTTGGAAAAAAATTGCAACTTATTAACGCAGCAAGTGAAGTCAATTATGACTAGTAAAGCTTTCACTACAATCTTTGGCCCAACTATTTGGGCATCTGCAACCGCTTAATTACAGCTCCTGAAAAGTGCAATAGCCATCCCCGTTTTGTTGGACAAAAGTGAAAACTAAGAGATAGATGGAATAGATTTGATAAGCCTAAAGTAAGTTAGCAAATGAAAAAGCCCCTCGTACCCGACCTAATTGAAATCATCAAGCATATACATAATAGTACGACGATCTCCTCTCCTTTGCAAGCGACAGTGAATCAATTGATATGGCACATCTAGATGGAAATGATGGACCGTAATGAACTGAAAATCCTCTGACGGAATGTGATTTCCTTTTACTCGACTAAGCTTCTAGATTTAACAAATTGGCTAAGCAAAAATAATGCCGACATTGTATGTCTGCGAGAGACAAATCTACATGAGATAAAAAAGATTAGCATTCCTGGTTTCAAAATATATAGAAAAGATAGGTCTTCCGATCCCAAGGGTGGAGGTGTTGCTGTACTTGTCAAAAATAATCTACCTCCCTCTGCAGTGCCAATTAAACCATATAATCAAGATGTAGATATGGTTGGGGTCATTCTTCACTTAAAAAATGGTGATCACCTTACGATATGTTCATTTTATAATCCTAATGGAAGAAATCTAATTTTTGATGTATTACGCGATCAGGTAACCGGGCAAAAAACAATTTTGTGTGGTAATTTTAATGCCCATAGTCCCCTGTGGGAAGATGCAAATCAGTCAAACACTGCAGGAATGTGCATTGAAAAAGTAACTCTAGAGGTCCCAGTTGCTTTAGTCCTTACACCGTTTGGTCTAAACACCTATTACAATATAAGGAACGGAAGCTTCTCAACCAATAACATACAAATAGGACCAGCATATCTACTTTCACATGTAACAATACACAACGTACAACACCTACAGAGACCATTCTTCTATTCTGACCACAATAAATGATGTAAGATGTGAAACTGGGCCACCTACCTCTAGATTTAATTACAAGACAGCTCATTATGAGAAAGGCAAAGATTGAAACACATCTTAAGTAATACAAATTATGAAGCGGTTTTTCAAGCTCTGGAGGTTGACCAAAAAGCCAAAATCCTAACACGTGTTCTAAAAAAAGCTGCTTTGGAATCCATTCCAAGATCTTCCAACCAGCCTACACTACGCCAACCAAAAAAAAAAACAAAGAAAGTATGGTGTAATGATGATTGTAAAAAGGACGTCGATGAAAAACGCAAACGTAGAAAAATTTTTAATAAGTTTTCTATCCCAGAAAATCGTAAGCATCTCACTCGAGCAGAAACTAAAGTGAAAAAGTAGGCCTAAATGCAAAGAGATCAACATGGAAAAATTTTTCAAATAAACTAGACGTGAAGAGCCCACTGTCAAATGTCCATGCCTCATCAATCGATTAGAGGGGGAAAATCCAAAAGATGGTGTTATACAGACATTGCAGCATAACAGCATTCTCTTTACCAGTAACCAACAAAAAGCGGAAGCCTTTTCCAAATATTTCGAACATCCAGCCCCCAGTAAATTTCCTCATCTCACCCCGCATGTCTGCAAACTCCACAACAAAACAAAGGCCAAGGAGGAACTTCTGGAACTATTTACAGAACGAGAGCTTCTCGAAGTTCTGGAGGAAGTGAATGTGGACTCAGCATCTGGAGAGGAGGAAATAAGTTACTTGATGCTGACCAATTCAGAGCCGAGATTTAGAAAAGCTCTAATCGATGTATATAACGAATCCAGGAAGCAAAGTTCTTTTCCAAAAATATGGAAGAAGTCAATAAGTACTTCTGTGATTAAACCAAACAAACCACCAGAAATGCAATCTTCTTACAGGCCTGTATCACTCTTACCCGTCCTTGGAAAAATTATGGAAAAGATGATAAAGAAAAGGCTTGAATGGTTTTGCAAATGTAATGGCCTCTTTCTGCAGCAGCAGTGTGGTTTTAGGAAAGGCTTAAACCCAATTGATTGTACTCTCATGCTGGAGGAGGCTATAAAAAATGCTGACAGTCAAAAGAAGGTCCTCGTAGCAGCATTTGTTGACTTCGAATCTGCTTTTGACAAAATATTAGAGAAGAGGCTATGTCAGATTTTAAAAACAATGGACTTCCCAGACAAATTCATCTATTTCATCTCTGATTTCCTTAATAATAGAACATTCAAAGTGAAGATCAATGAAGCTACATCCTCTATTGTAGACTCCATCAGGGTTTACCGAAAGGATCGCCGCTTAGCCCACTTCTTTGCCTCCTCTTTCTATCCGAGCTCGAATTTTTAAGTGAGAGTTTAGGGCTAGCAGCCTTTGCAGATGACCTCACCATTTGGGAAGTAGGATACAGCAATAATGAGGCAATTGGAAAGTTAAACGCTGCTCTAAACGAATTAGTTCGATTCTTCAAAGCATTTGGAATGAGTGTATCAGCCCAAAAAACAAAAGCGATGATGTTCAATAACAAAAACATTCCCACTCCAATGGCTCAAATAATTATTGGAGGAGAGAGACTTGATTTAGTCAAAGAATGCAGATTACTGGGATTGAAAATAGACCATCGATGGACTTAAAATAAACAAGTAGAGGTGATGAAAGAGGTCTTCCTGAAAAGCATTGTAATTCTTAAAAAGACTTGCCTCTACAGAATGGGGAAACTCACGAACTGTGTTAGGAACTTTTTACAAACAATATATAAGGCCAAAATGGAGTATGGAATAGTTGCTTATGGCCATACCAATAAAAAAACATGTTGAAATTGGAAACTATCCAGAACATGGCGCTCCGACTGGCTCTTGGCTTGTACCCACACACTTCCAGTGATCGTACCAGGAAGCTAGCAGGAGTTGTCCCTATAAGCGAGAGAATGGACAAAGCCATTGTTAAAAATTATACCAGGATCCAAGCCTTTGGGGGGCGGCACCCCATTTTCACCCTTTTTCATGGGAGCGCTAGGCAGCAGAATAAAATCGGGATCGCATCATGGCAAATCACTGAATAAAATCGCACCACTGGTCAAAATTCAGGTTGATTCTTTTAAATTTCCTCCTCCATGGAAGTTTTGCCAATCAATTGTCAGCCTAAAACTTGTACATGAAAAAAGAAGAATAACTCACATCAACTAATTATGGCTGAAATTTCCAGAAACAAGACTACAGAATTTAAACATTAGATGCAAATTCATACTTGTGAATCCCTACTAGGGAATAAATCTGGCGCAACAGCAATAATTCCACAGACCTCTCTGTCCTTTCAAAAGCCTCTCCCACTGAACTCCTCAGTTTTGAAGGCTGAACTGCCAGCAATAGTTGAATCACTAGATCCGGTCAAAAATATACCTCTCCATTTCAGCAAAGTATCAATCTTCTCGGATTCTCAGACTGCTCTTAAACTACTCAGAACCTTAACCTGGAACGCAAAGGACACTGATTTGCAGGAGATAAGAGAACAGCTTGATTCTCTATATAAGATTATCATAGCAGTGGCTTTCCAGCATATTGCTAGCCATGTAGGCATCCACTATAACGAAAAAGTGGACATTCTTGCCGCAGAGACTGCAAAGTCTATCAACCTACAGCTTGTTCAAAATTATTCAATCGCACTTAGAGATGCAATTAGAAACCGCCATCCTTATAGAAAGCCTCCTCCTGCTTTGGCTCCAATTTTCAAAGAGCCTGAAATAAATCTGGCGTACTTCAAAATAAAAAACTTAGCAGTAATACTGAGAAGAGAAGAATTCAGATGGAAGCAGTATAGTGACCCAAATTGTAGACTCTGCAACCTGACTGAAGAAACTTTGCAACACCTTCTCTTTGAATGCGCTGCAAGTACTCCTGGAATTTATAAACTACATACCCTATCCCAAAATTTTAAACTTCCACTAGACATTAACCTGATTGTGGATGCTCCCTTGCCAGCCTCCATTGAAAAACAGTTTTACAGAGAGGCAACTGATGTGTTAATGAATTTAGATCGAAAGTGGATTATAGCTATTTATGACAGAAACTAAGGATTAAAAGTTGACTTGATTTAATCTATATTCCAACGCTTGACTAATTCCATCTGTGTTACCTGTTTGTGGATATTTGCCAAGTGAAATGCCAATTAAGGCAATCAGAGTACCGTTTGCCATGGAATAAACCAAATATTTCACTTTATGGATTATATAGTGTTTAAAATGCCATATATCAGGTAGTCGCCATTTGACAAATTTGTTAATTTATTCAGAGAAAACTAGACAAGATAATTGCGTCTCAGGTGGAGTTTTCCAGCAAACTAGACTCAATTTCGGCGGAAGTTGCGTCATTAAAAAGTGAAGCAACAACCCGTGATTCAAGAATATTTGAACTAGAATCTACACTAGAGGAGCAGAAGCTTAAACCTGAAGCTCTAGAGAAACTACACTAGACTAGATTAACGAATAGTTCAACTAGAATCTACACTAGAGGAGCAGAAGCTTCAATCTGAAGCTCTAGAGAAACGATTGCTTGCTTTTGAAGTAAAAGACCGAAAGCTTAACTTGTTGATTCATGGATTACCGGAAGAAAAATCTAATGAAACGCCTGAAGCTAATGTGAAAAACCTTTCTGTGAATAAGCTAAGAATTGATGAGCCAGTAATGATAACGAAGTGCTATCGTATTACTTCTCGTTCGGCAAATATTACTGACTCCCGCCAACGCAAAAGTAAACAAAGGCAAGTGAAGCCTTTTCTTGTATCGTTAGGTTCCGAAAATGAGATTCAAGCTATAATGTCAAACGTCGGTAAACTTAAGGCCAGTGGTATCGTTATTTGCACAGACTTGCCACCTGAACTGAATATCCGAAGAAGTGAGCTATTGGCCAAATCACGTGAGATGAAAACGAAAGCCGAAATAACTTTCTCTCGGGTTCGTCAAAAACGCATAGAAATGTGGCTTGAAGTTAAAGGATCTACTTCGTCTTTGTGGTCTAGCTTCCAGATCAGTCAATGGATTAGTTGTGAAATGGATTTTGATTTATTATTATATTCTACGAGTGAAAACAGAGATTTGGATTTATCTCGTCATGATGTGTTTTTTGTACCTTTTCATTATGTATGATTATTTCCATGCTTTCCTTCTTTTCTGTCTAGCTCTAGTTGTGCAAAAAAAGTTCTCGTTCTGCTCGTTTTTTCTTTCCGCAGCAAACAAGCTTGTTGTTGCGCTATCCAAATTAGAGACCCAAATGTCTGTATTGCTATTGTTTAATTTTGATCTAGTTCGGCGACCTTCTCACTCCTCGCATGCTGGGAATTATCTGAGGTACCACCTTTTACTCATTAGCCTATCATTTCATATTGATTTTGGTAAGTTTTATGTATATGATATTATGATGATAATAATTGTTAAATAAGAAAACATCGGACCGGCTCCATGATTTTGAGAAAAAACAACTTGACCTAAATGAATTATTTAAATCGGTAGGATCAACTGGTGATGAATCTTCTCATCTTTTTACCCAGTCTTTTCCTCGCAGTAAATATATAAATAATGACCAAATCCCTCCATTTAATCAGTTAGAATCCTCCCGAATCGCGTTTTGGAATTGTAGAGGAGTGCTTAGTAGTTTAGATTTTCTATCCACATTCCTTTATAGTAATCGTATTGGTATTCTGGGACTATGTGAGACTTTTCTTAGTGATGGTATTAGTTCTTTGGTTGGTGTATCTGGGTACAGGATAGTTACTAGAAACAGGTCTACCCGTTCGAAAGGTGGACTTGCCGTGTTTACTGACCAGAATCTCCCTACCCGTAAAATTACGGATTTTAATGATTTGTATCAAGAGATGGGGTTTGAATTTTTTAATGGTTGAGATCAAGTCTGGTAAGGAGAAGCTACTCCTATGCTTATTTTATCGACCACTGGGATAAAGTGCGTCAAATTTTATTGGTAAGTTGAATGATCTAACACAATGGATGACTTTTAAGAACCATAAAGTGGTTTTTATGGGTGATTTTAATATAGATTTGGGACAGTTGAGTTCAGAGTCCCATGAATTAAGATCTCTACCTGTAGATTTACTAACTACTTTCTTTTCTGCCTGAGTGGTTTCAATAGCAAGAATACCAACACGTATTAGTGAACAGTCGGCATCAGTTATTGACAACATTTTTACGAATTTCAATCTACATTCGAGTTATGTCGTATTAACTGATGAATCGGATCACTCTATGTTACTTGGTGAATTTTTGATAAATAGACTGAAATCTAAGCCGAATATAAAAGTAAGAAGGACTATTGGTGACAAATCGTTACAAAATTTGAGAGCTAAATTGGCTTGTTGCGACTGGACTTGGCTACCCTATTTATTGAGAAATTCTCTTCTGCCCTTGACTCTGCCTACCCCTTTTCGAAAAAGCGCTCCCGGTATGCGACCCCAAAAAAGCCTTGGATCACCCAAGGCTTACTAACCAGTATTGAACACAAAAATATGCTATTCAGGCAATATATTGATAATCCTGAGGTACTTGGTACGAAATTCAAGAATTATAAAAACATTCTGACCACCCTGCTCAGGAAAGCTAAACAGGCTTACTACCATAAGCAGTTTCAAGAAGCAGAAGGATCGCCAAAGAAGACATGGATACTGATGAATGAATGCGTGAATAAACAAAAAACTAATACGTTTCCTGGGACCAAAACCAAGCCTGATGGAACATCTTCAACATCCCAACAAGAAGTAGCCAACACGTTAAATGAATTTTTTGCATGCATTGGAGAAGCAACCGTAGAGGAAGCTTATGACATTTCAACTGTCGTCACGGATACTTATAAAAAATACCTACCTTCACCATCTTGCTCCTCTATGTTTCTGTCGCCAGTCTCTGAGGACGAACTGCTGAAGATTGTTCAAGCCATGAAAAACGGTCACTCCGAAGGTCCAGATGGGTCGTAAATTACCTCATAAAGAAGACCATCAATTGCTATGTCGTCGTTATCGCACAGATTGTCAATTCTTCATTTAAAGATGGCATCTTTCCTACTGTCTTCAAGTCAGCGAAGGTTATACCCCTCCACAAAGGTAGCAGCCCCAAGCTGCCTTCAAACTACCGCCCTATGTCTATTCACTCTGGTTTTTCGAAAATTATGGAGCGTTGCATCTACAGCAGCGTGATAAATAATCCGACTAAGTCTAATTTTTTATCATGCAACAGTTTCGATTCAGGCCTGGCCAATCTACCAAACATGCTATACTGGTTTTACAACAGTTTTTGAATGATGCGATGGACTGTGATGTGATACCAGCTACAATATTTGTGGATGTAAAAAAAAAGCGTTTGACACCATTTGTCATCTGATTCTTCTGGATAAGCTTGACAAATGCAGAATACGAGGTAATACTCTCTTACTCATCCAGTCTTACCTCAGTGGTCGGAATCCATTTGTGGATGGAGGTGCACTAAGATTGGTAAAAACACCATGTTCTGAAAAGGTAGGAGTACCACAAGGTTCGATTCTTGGACCACTACTATTTTTAATATACGCCAATGACCTTCTGGACACTATCACCGATGATGGACTTGCTCTACTTTTCGCAGACGACACGGCTAATTCTGTCACAGGTACAGATGAATCATCCGTCAGAGAAAACCTCTGTTTTGGTCTAAAGAAGCTATTACAGTGGTGTGCTGACAACCTCATGGTGTTAAACTCTTCAAAGACCCATTTTATCATCTTCTCTCGAATTTCACATGCCATACCGTCGATTTCTCAAATATCTGTCCGTTCTAATGGAGAACTAGTTACCATTGCCAGGAAGGAGTCTTGTAAGTATCTAGGGCTAACAGTTGATGAAAATTTATCTTGGAAACTTCATCTTGATAGGCTAAAGATACAGCTAGGAAGGAATGTGGGTTTACTGCGGTATCTAAAATTCCACCTCCCTTTCCCTGCTCTTAAGTCAGTTTATTATTCTTTAATCTATTCTTATTTTAATTATTGTCTGATTACTTATTTAAATACTTTCAAATCTCTAATTAAGCCCCTTCAACGTCTTCAAAATAATGCCCTTCGTATGTTAAAAGCACTCCTTCCTTCCCCACCTTCCCTCCCCGATAAATCCCCTACAAAAAGCCTTTATACATTTTTAAGAATATTGCCAGTTGATCTAGTCCTTCCTGTACATTGCATCCTTTTCAGACTAAAACAATTAAAAGAATTATTACCGTTGGCTTTAAATTCTAGAAACTTGTCTATGAATAGTCAGGTAGGCTCAGGCATCAAAGATATTTTATACAAACAAGATTTTTATTGGGAAAATCAGGCACCCTTCTGATATACCAGCCTTGTTGATCAAATTTGGTATTACATGCTACAGCAGAGTACTCACTTAGCTGTGTGTTTAGCTTCTTTTCTTAATGCAGGTATTTTGAAGACCAAACTGGCTTTCCATGATGTACAAATAACAGTTTAATAGGGATAAATCCTTTTATTAGAAAGTGAAAACTATGAATCATTCTATTCTCTCTACAGAACCGCATACTTCTGTCATCACTAAGCCAGATAAGATAGGGGTTTTGGAGTTGACCCTGTGTAGGACTTGCCCTGGTTAACTCTATTTATCCAAGTTTCCTCACTCTGTAACAGTGAATGTAATTGAATGACAATTCAAGCAATAAAAAGTAATGGACAAATACATCACTTAGGGCTGTGTCTAGCCCCATTAGGAAAGATTGGGCATGAATTTAGAGGTTGGTCTCTTGATATTTAACCATTAGGGGGGTTAAGTAAATTAATGCACTTTTAGGAATAACATACACTAAGTAGGTATTTTAGAATTTTTTAAAAAGGGTTTTTAGAAATTTACAGTCTTTTTTGGAGAGATCAACCACAAGAGTTTTCAGTTATTATGTTTTCAGAGTGTATGTTTCAGTTACTGTATGTTTATGTTAAGTCATCTACATTTTCATAGACTTTTTTTTATAATTGTTTAGTGTGACAAGCTTGTTAAAGCTTACCATATTTTGGTGTTAATAAATAAATAAATAAATAAAATCAGAACCAAAATTTGAGTATATTGTCAAAATAACAAATAATATCGTAAAATTCTACTTTAGCTACTTTTGGCTATCTTGGAAAGGGGTTAGGTTAAGAAAATGAAACTCAAGGATGGGTCTACTGGCTAAAGTATGTCCCAGGAAGATGTTTTGAACAACCTATCTCCACTCCTTCTCTCTCTAGAGGGTCCTGAAATCTGTGCGTTATAAAAGTGAAACCTTGCAAAACAGTTCTCTACTTAAATGAAGTACAACACAATTGTTCTTAACTTCACAGCTTTGCTCAATCCTAATTTATAAGGTTTTATAAATTACAAGATATAATAATAATAATAATAATAATTTATTTTTGACCCACTAACAATTATAAAAAAGTGGAGTAACAAAAGAAAATAAAAAGTAGACATACAAAAACAAAACACATGCAAAACAATATCAATATAAAAACTACAAATACAAATCAAAACAATCGCACAAGAGGATGAAAAGGACCCAACCGCTTGCAGGCCTCATCTTTTAACTTGGAGTCCAACTTGTTATATAACGTCAATATATCAGTTGCATTAAACATTCGAATAATCTTACGGTTTCTATACCAACGTGGCAAATACAAAAGATATTTACAATAACGGAAATACAAAACTAATATCCTGCATATCATTATTATTAAAAAATGGGCGCAAACCTGATAGAAAAAGAATGGAATGGTCACAATACGTAGAATATAGTTTAGCCAATGCCTTACGAGAATGTCGGCCACGATTTGGAACAATTTTAGCATAACCTGCTTTAAGCTTATTCTTAATATCTGCAAGTGCACTAGCACGGATAGCTGAAATAGAAGAGCAGATACTAATCCCGAGCCAACGCAACGCAGGAGGCAGCTTAACTGAAAAAGAACTACAACACAAATCACTACTTGGGTTTTTAGCATTGAAAACTAAATATTCACATTTTTCAGCATTTAGCACGAGGCCAATTTTTTCCAAAAGCTTAGAAACAAACTGGGTAGACTTAGCTAGGGTGAATTTTGAATGGCTAATAAGTAATAAATCATCTGCATAAGCAATATAAGATAAATTAGTTAGACCCATAAAATATGACGGAAAAATACAAGAAAGCACAGGGTATAAACAAGCATTAAAAAGGTATGGTGACAGAACCCCTCCCTGCCTAAGTCCAGACCGAATTGGAATATTACCAAAAAAGATCTCTCCTGACCGAAGTCGAACATATGAATTTGCACACAGAAAACGAAGGACACATATAACAGATGAATTCCCTCCTAGCTGGGTAAGAGAATACCATAGTTGGCTGTGACAAACCGAATCAAAAGCTTTTGAAATATCTAACGCACATAAATGAACTTCAGATCCATCTTTTTGTGCTTGAATTAAAAAAGAAGTAAGAACTCGATGCGCATGTTGGCATCCAATATTTGGTTTAAACCCAAATTGATTGGACACATAGTCAACATTTGGAAGAATTTCAGGAAGCAGGACATATTCAAAAACTTTGCTCAGCGAACAAGCTACCGTAATAGGTCTATATGATGCGCAATTAGTCGGATCTTTCCCACGTTTAAGAATCGAAGTGACACTCCCGCACAAAAAAGAATCAGGGACCAAAGACGTACATAGACAAATTTGAAATAATAACTGCAAATGATAAATCAATTCTTTCGAATCAATATGAAGGTTAAAAACACTAATACCATCAATATCACAAGATTTAGATTTTAAATTATTAACACAACGAATCACACGGTCAGCAGAAACGGGAGGTACATGGCCTTGGTAAATTTTCGCAGGTAATACATAAGAACAGAGGTTAACATATTGAGAGTGAACCGCACAATTCATAACATTAAAAATCTTATTATAATGATTAATCCAAGAGGCATTAGGGATCCGATCGGCATTAGGAGGTGAATCAAATTTCGCAACATTAATCACTTGTTTCCATTGACTAGAGGTCTTCGGAAATTCTACACCATTGTACTTTACTTTACGAATATAACGTTTAAACTCCAACTTCATTTTCTGTTTAATGTCTAAAAGGTGACACCTAAAAGGGCAGCCACACGCTACCCAAATTCTAAGCCAGAATTTTGCACTATTTTTCACAATTTTTAAATTAGGGTCAGATTTACAGATTGAGCCTCTAGTCTTAAGCTTAAAACGACAAAGCGGGACAGCCACTTCTTCGGCTTTTTTCAGGCAGGAAACAATCTGGCTGTAATATATATTCAGCTGAACTCGAGCTTGTGGGGAGATAACACTGGTACAGAGTAAATTAAATGGAACTTTAATTGTAGACAGAAGAAGAGCAAGGGTAGATAGATTTAGAGGTCAGTCTGCTTTATTCCAGTCTCTTTTGATTATCCACTTTTTGTAATTAGTACATAAGTTCTGTTCAGCCCGAGTCGTATTGATGGTGACAGTGGCTGAAAGGGGCAGATGGTCATAATTACGTTCATCCTGGTCAATGTGAATATCACTAATAGAAACACCAGAAGAAACAACACAGTGATCAATATCAGACAATGAACCGCTATTATGTATGTATGAATGGGATGCATCTTTATCCAAAACCCAATAGCCATTAGGTAGCGAATCCAAAAATAAATCAGTTTGTGTTGAGGTAGAGTTTATATCACAGTTCATATCGCCTAAAAGGATCCAATCCAATCCATTACTCTCAACACTAATAAGAAGGGTCTTTAACGATGCACATGCTTTAGTATACTTTGTTAGAGAGGGAAATGATCTTAGGTTGCAAGGGAGGTATACATTAATAAGAACTAGGTTAGCAAAACGGATTGCAATGAAATAATCACATTCACGATAACACACAGGAGATAGCAGGACTAGTGTATGTTTTAATAGGCATGCCAGCCCACCTGAAAGTCTCCCCGAAGTTTTTCGGGCACTTCTAGCGAAAACCAAGTGTTCTTTACTCCTGCGAAGGGAGTTCAAACTTACCAAAGGCAAAAGATGTTCTTTTAGAAACAAAATGTCGAAATTAGATAATTTCTGGTTCAAAGAATCATCCTTATCCTTCGTTCCGTTAATGTTGAATGAGCATATAGAAATTTCGATTTTAAGAGTCATTTTCTTAGCTGACTAGAACGTTTAGCTACAGCATTACGAAGGATTCGGCATTTTAGAGAAAATGAAACATGATTGCCATGACAATTAGCACATTTAGGGGTAGCCTGGCACGGAGAATCGTGCGACGATTCATGCTCTTCTGCACAGCGGGAGCAACGTTTAGGGTTATTACAAGATAACTTCAAATGATTAGGCGATTGGCAATTATAGCAGCACCTTGGTGGACGCTGGAACTCATGAACACGGAAAATCTCATAACCAACTTTCACGCCAAGCTTCAGTGCATTAGCAAGAGCAATTGCATTTTCAAAAAAACACTTCGGCAGTGAAATAATTGCTAATCCGTTTTGCTTCCTTAATAGTTACGCAGCCAATTGGCATGCCAACGTCTAAGGCATGGGATAGACTTTCCATAGTACCGATGTATTCTGTGTCATATATTATCACTCCGTAGTTGAGAATTATAGAGGAAACAGAAAAGTAAAAGTCTTTATCAGCAGTCTGATCAATCTACACCACAATTTTATCGCTGGAGTGCTTTATGTTATGAACACAATCATGACAAGGTATAAGGTAAATTACTTCACGGCGTTTTGCAGGATTATTTTGAAAAAAAACAACATTGATATGGCTTAAGATCCAGTAAATTTTTTATTATTCATATTATTGACTTACAAATAAAGTAAACATACCACTCTATGCCTTTTTTTAGGCTCTTTCCAAATATAACAATCATTTTTGTTGGAAATGAATTTTACTCCTGTTGGGGTTCCACCTGTTGTTTTTTTCTTATCTATGATAAATTAAAGGAAATAGTAAAAATGATCATTATTTGGGTGGGATCAAACTTTTTTGAAGCTTAATCTTTTTCTAGAGCCCAACTTAGGATTACTTCTAGTTCATTCATTTTTATATTCTATTTCTTGTGTAACTATGAGCATGGTTAATGTTGGAATACCTTCATATTCCCGAATTTCCAGAAACAAAAAGTAGAATCCTGCAAAAACGGTAATTTTACTGTGTGAATTGATCATTTAGAGCCGTTCCAGAATTTTTAGCCGTGTCTCTAAAATTCAATATTTTGAGGAGGGGTGGGCAAACTTTGACCTAGCAAACAAGTCTTGTACGCAAATCATTTAATTAACAAAAGTTAATTGTTTTCTTTTTTTACGAGTTAAACGAGTTTTACGAGGAAAACGAGTTTTTGCGACCATTAGTAAAATCGGGAGAAAAAATGTTCCGATTATGATTTAATTGCCAAAATTGATTTGTGTCCAGGAACAGCGAGATAAGGGATAAATTGAGTCTTTTAACGATTCAAGGGCAGTCTTTGAAGCCTTGGAACAGTCGGGTAGAGAGCGTTTTCTTGGCACTTTACTGTTAAGGTCACACTACATGATGCTGCAACTAGCGCTTCCATGTGGAACTAATAACACATTTTTTCATTCGAATTCAACAATATTCAGAGTATTACAATTTGAAAAGTATGTATATCATATAAAATACACATATTGCAGAATGACGGGACGTATTCAACTCTTCTGCTGAATAGGCAATCATACAGAGAACGCAGCGTTTCCACATTAATAGATGTTTTCTCTAGATCCCATGTTTTGAAGGATCGGAATTTGGCACGCTTGTTGACCTGGGTCTTGTGTCACGCGTAAAAAAGTTTGAACCTAAAACTTAGAAACTCGGACTAGCACAATAATTCACGCGTTTCGGTTTTGAAGAATATCATAATGTAGGAAATGGAAATCTAACTTTAAAATATAGATAATATATTCAGTCCTGCTTTAAGAAAATATAGGGTTTGCCAAAAATAAGCAACTAATCTTTGCACCCTTTTTGTATGTTTTTCCAAGAAGCTTTGAATCTAAATCTCTGTGTTTTTTATTTCCCGTCCATTAAAGACCAAGATATTTAATAGAACTATGATTAATTATGATTTATCTAATAATTTGTAATTCACACTATCTTTTATTCTGGTTTTTTACTTTTTGCTTATTTCTTTTCGTCACTTCATTTCGTCTTTTTTATTTTAGACTTCGATTTTGGCGATGGCAGTAGTACCTCTGCTTCTAGTAGTATTGACTATGTCATGAGCGGTGTGGATGCTTCTTGCTCGAAGGGCTCAGACATGACCGAATTTCACCAGCCAACTGAACAGGATTCTGTAGACTCGTCCTGTGTTCTTTTAAAGTTTGATATTGACTTGTATGCCAGAAAACCAGCTCAAAAAGCTTTCAGACGAAGGAAACTACAATCTGTCACCTAGTCACTTCTAGCCGAACCAGAACTTTCCATTTCATTCGAAAGCACTTACCGAAAATGGAAAAACGAAAGTTCGATCCTTTCAGTGCTCTTGGTTACAAACTTTCCCAGAATGGTTGGTCTTCAGTCCATTGTGCATGGGTGTCTTTTGTGCAAAATGCGTTTTATTCACTTGTCAAGCTGCTGGGAAGGGTAGCCATCAGGTTCAAGGCAGTCTAGTCTCGAAACCATACACAGGACCCAAGGATTTCCTTTCAGACATTCGGTTGTATCAGAACTCTCGTTACCATCTTAATTCAATGATTAGCGCCGAAAGCTTTGTCTCCGCTTATGAAAAACGAACTAGGAGCATTGTGTCTGCTATATCGAGTGCAGAGCCTGAAATAAAAAAGAAAAATCGCGAAATTCTAACACCAATTCTGCACGCAGTCCTTTTTTGTGGGCAGCATGAGTTACCTCTGCAGGGACAGAGAGGAGAGTAAACTATGAGACAAAACTAACGCAAATGAAGGCATTTTTCGTGGTGTTTTGTGTTTAATGGTAGAGAGTGGAGAGCAATGTCTAAAAGAACACTTCGAAAATGACGCAAAACATTCGCAGTTTATATTTCCCGTCATTCAAAACGAACTGATCGATTGTGCCGCATCCATTATTGTGCCAAGCATTGTGAGTGATGTAAACAGTTCACTAGCATTTTCAATCCTTGCCGACGAGACTACAGACATTTCCAATAAGGAACAGTTAGTTATTGTAGTCAGATACTACAATGAAACTCATGCTTTACTTGAAGAGCAGTTTCTTGGGTTTCATGTTTGCAGAAATTTCACCGGCTCTGCAGTAGCAGAACAAATCACGCACCAATGCATTGTGTTCAGCTTCAAAATGGAGAAATTTGTGGGTTGGTTTCGATGCAGCCAGCAACATGTCAGGCTGCTGTTCTGGCACACAGGCAGAAATTAGGAAAAAAATCTGCATGTGATCTACACCCACTGTGCATTGCACAGCTTAAATTTGGCTTTATGTAAAACTAGTAGGGTAGGACTTGTTAGGTCACTTGCTACTATATAGCAGATTATATCATTTGTATCATCCTCACCAAAGAGAACAAATATGTTTGTAGAAGTGATCACTGTCGTTTGTCCTGATAGTCCTGTGAGAAAGCTTGTGAAGTTGTGCAAAATGAGATGGGTGGAGCATCACGATTGCATTTTAGTTTTTATTCCTTTGTATTGTGCAAATATTTCTATACCTGAGGAAATAGTTTGTAGCATACGGTTTGATACGGAAGTTATTTCAAAAGCGAATGCGTTGGTTTCAGCAGCAACCGAATTTAGTTTTATGCTCATGATGACTATGCTAGAGTTTGTAAGTGCCATAATGCTCTCTGTCTCTAAGGTGCAGCAAGCCAAAGATTTAGACTTAGTTGAGCGTTGTTGGCATATTAAGCTATGTTCAGATACTTTACTGCAGTCAAAACAAAATGATTTGAAACAATTTTTCAGAATGCCTATGAGCTTGCACAAGAGGTAAATGTGGCTCTGGCTGTTCCAAGGTCTATCTGCCAAAAGTCCATCAACGATAATGAGTCCATCAAGTTTTTTTTTATCGCGAGTCATTGTTTGAACCTTACTTTGCTTCACTTATTGAAGAACTTGATCAACGATTTTTGCGCCATCAGGAGGAATCTTTCAAAATTGGAAGGCTTTTGCCAGCTAACAGCAAGTAATTAAATATTAATGAATTTGTGAGCGCTGTTGCTGTTTACGAGGGATTTCACGGGGGTAGACGTGCGCTTGAATTTGTGAGCAAGTCTTTTGAAATAAAAAAACCATCAACTGTTGCTTTGACTCTTGCATCATGCAATGCAAGATTTTTCCCATGCATTCAAGGCTTTTGACGATTTTTCAGACTTTACCAGTGACTACCGCCTCTGCTGAGAGGAGCTTTAGCTGTCTTAAGCAATTAAAACAATATCTGCAGAGCTCCACGGGCGAGGAGCATCTGAAAGGACTGGCTCACATGACCCTGAACCACAATATCCAGGTCAATGCTGACCAAGTTTTTGATCAATTTGCAGCCAAAAAAGACTGACGGCTGTTACTGTGAGAGGTTAGGTTGTCTTTTGTTGCTGGTTTCTCTAAGTGCAGTTGATTCTGTTTTTTAAACTTTAATTGTGCTTTATCCTCTGTAAACAATGTTAATATCAATACATTTCTTACTTTCATGGCTGCTAGAATAGGTAGACTGAGGCCCCCACCCCTCCAAAACCAAATTCTGGGCAATTGTCTTTGATATAATATTATTTTTTATTTATTTGGTTCTCTAAAACAAGGGTCCCATAGAAAAATATAAGGAATAATGCAATTCTTTTTTTTATATTTTCTAAATTCTGCTGCTTCATGGCAGTTCCAAAACAACTACTCACCCAAAATAGAAACTCTCACTGCTTCTAACTTTTTTTTAAATTCTGACCTTTGTTGGCAAAATTTTGTCCTCCATTCTCAAACAAAAAAAAGTCTACAACTAGAAATACCCATGACAAGTATGTACTTTTTATTTCTTTACCTAGCTACCCCCCCCCCTGAAATCTTGCACTATGATAGATAATTTTCTTGCTCACATGACTGCTATAAAAAGGTAGACTGACAGCCCCCCCCCGAAACAAAATCCTGGATACGCCACTGGCCTACAGTATGGGCTATAGGCTGTAAAAATCAGCAAGGAATAACAGGGTCGAAAGATTGCAAATTTAAAATTTTATAAGCCAGGCTCCTACCTAGGATTGATGCAGTGCATGGGAAAGGTTAGAGCCCCCTTTCATTACCTCCTTTCATCAAGGCTTGGGCTGAACCTAAATCAAAATTAGAGAAAAAAAAGGAAATATGAAAATCTAAAGGGACTGTGCCCTGTTAGACAATAATAAAAAGAAATAACGTGAAATTAATTGTGTTTGAGTTTACAGTGGGGGAATTTCCATATTAGAAAGTATTACAGGGTTTAAGAATGGATAAGAAAAAAAAGTGTAAGTTGGGTTATTATTTGAGTGAATTGATGGACTTAGATATAATCTTCAGTGACAAAGGTTATGAGATTATTGAAGACAGCAAATTAGAAAAATTTGTCAGTTTCGTGTGCACATTTGATAAGGAAGGCGGGAGGAACCTGTCCTATTGAGTAAGCGGCCTAAGAGGAGATTACATTTGGAGTACAAGTATCTAGGGAGGATATGTGATTTGTTTTACAGGGTAGTTCCCCTGTTTGAGTTTAGTCCAGCTAATTCACTAGTGGAATATTTGCGTGGTTTTTCAGTTTACTTGCTTGTCCAACCACTGTTAATTCGTTTTTTTTTTTGGAGATATGTTTCACTTGTGTAAAATTACTTGCTGTGAAAGAAGTCGTTATTCCCTAATGAAGTCAAGATTTTCTGGTTATTTGAAAATTTGGTGAATCTCATTAAATGGCGGTAATAATTCACAATAGTAATTGCATATCAAGGTCCAAGACCCATGGGGAATAAAACAAGATGACTACAAAATAGGGTTGAATGACCTACAATGGGCTGGGGAAAAGTTGGGAGATATTGAATGTTGAGTTGGATTGGAAAAAATTGGGAAGAAATCTGGGATCAGTACTACCAACTCAAATAATATTTTGATCCTTTATGAGGGAGAGGAACCTCTTGGGGAAGATCCCCTGCAGGAAGTCATGAAAGATAGCCCTTTTCCTCAATGCACAACTGGCGGACAAGTTGTGATCCCTTTACCAAGATTTTGCCTCTCTGATCTGGAGTCCTTGGGGGATACTGTCTCCCAGTCACTTCATATTTCATGCAAACCTTTGTCCAGTAGCCCTATTCATAGTTGTTATTCTTCATGGGAATCGACAATTATTTCTGGCAAACTGTATTCATTGGGAGATGTATCCAAATTTCATCTTCAATTAGCATCAACGCATATTCTTCATTTGGTTATCCCAGGGGAGGGAGCCCAGAAAAAAGGTGATTCATGGTTTGCTCAAAATTTTACTTCATTCCCTGTACACTTATCATTTTCACAGGCCTGTGTATTTTCAGCCTTGGATTACTTCAAATTATACCAAGGGGCATTTTATATTGTAATTGAGATGTGGGGTTGTTTCCACAGATGGAAATTAAGAGGCTAGTGCAGCCAATTTTTTATGATGGCTGGCATCATCAAATGTGCCATAACTTTATTCTACACTTCTCCTAAGTGTAAATTTCATGAGAGCGATAAATATTTTGTTTAATCATGCTGTGCAAGATTAAGTTCCACAAATCTTGTGAATTCTTCTGTCTTTGAAATCCCATGCTTGGTGAATAGAGCTGTAGAGACAATAGCTTTGATTGGTTAGACACAAATATGGAACAGCAATGGATAAAAGCCAAGGGGATGGTATAGTTGTGAGGCCATAAGCTAATGTTTACCTGCAGTGGAGATGTCCAAAAGAAGAAAGAACAGAAGATAGACAAGTTTGGTGATTTTCAAGTTAAGAGTTATATTTGTAAAGATGGACCAGCATGGCGCATGGGTGGTCATTTATCTTACAGAGGGAGGGGTTGGGGTCCCACCCCTTGGTTTCTTTTCTTTTTAGATAAATGACCCATTTTCTTTTCTGTAATTACATTTGCCTATAAGATAATTTTTAATCCTAAGTTGAACTCTGGTTGCTAGGCTAGATTCTTTTGCAATAACTAAGCTTTAAAATAAATTCTATTTTGATCTTTCAGGTCTGAGCCATTGAAGGATAAAATTAAGAAAAAGTAGAATGGATTTTGAATGGGTATTGAGAGCATTGGCTAGGGCCAAGCAAAGGTGAACCCCTATGCAAAGTTTGGTGTACAGAACAAATATTATTTTTGAGTTAGTCTATGTTGAGACCCTGTTTGGGGAAGTCTATTTTTTTTGTTATATGTGTGTGACCTTTTGAAAGAATACAAGTAAGTTATTTTCTACAACTGTGCAGACTATTTTTTCATGAACCCTGACAGTGTAGGAAAAGAATTATAAGATACTGTTGTTCGTGTTTACTTATGCTGCTGCCACCAATGTTCGTAGTGCTAGCTACCGCTGGCACCACTTATTGGGGTGTATGTGTGGGGTCACCACTTATTAAAGGCAAAAATGGTGCAAAAGGTTGCTATGCCACTTACTCGAAGGGGAGAACCCCTTGTCGGCCCAAATGTTAGTGAGATTCCTGCTCTTACCCCAACGGTTCCTTTATACTAACGTGATGGGGTGTTCTATGGCCACATTTAAAGCCAAAGTTTACCGATAAGATTGTCTAATTAACCCTTTAGTCTCGGCCTAAGCTGAAAAGTAAAATAGGTACATAGAAAAATTCTTACTGTATTAACACTTACGCTGTATAAAAATGAACTGAACTGAAAAAGGACAAATTCTCCCAGCCCGCTAACCGCAGCACGCCGTGAGGGCTACTAGGGGTGGTAAATGAATCTTTCCAGCCAATCCCAGGGCTCCTAATATACTGGCCAACTTCCCTAACTGCGCACTTTTTCCCTCGTGGTCAATTAAACACGTACGCAGTTAAGAGGACCCAAAATGGCGTAAAAAAATAATAGGAAAATTAACATTTATTACTTAAAGAAGGAAAATAATGAAGGGCCCAAAGAAATGAATCTGGGAGGGACATTTATCTGACAAAACTGGGACCAAGGGTTCCAACACCTGTCATATTATATCAACAGGGGGGTTTCTTACCTTCCATGGAGATAGCTAGGGATTTTAGTGGTGACCCGAGTTGGGTGCACCCTTGGCCTTAGAACTTGGCCATTTGATCACATTATCATACACTTGGGCAGGGTATATTGTAAATTGGGTATTAACAATCCCTATATTTATCCAGGGGCTTTCCTCTCCAGTCAGTGGTGTAGCACCATTTTTGGGTAAATATCTACCAAATCATATTATTGAGTTAGGACTAAAGTGAATACACCATTCGATGCCTTTTTTATGCTTTTTACAAATATAATAAGCATTTCTATCGGAAATTAATTTCAGCCCCCCCCCTATATATGCCAATTCAGGCTTAGGTTAGGTTGGGTTAGGTATATATAGGGGGGGGGGGGCTGAAATTAATTTCTGATAGAAATTCTTGTTATATTCATAATCAGCATAAAAAAAAGCATCAAATGGTGTATTAACTTTATTCCTAACTCAATAATATGATTTGGTAGATATTTACCCATTTTTGTACCAATAAATGGTGACACCATACCTTACCACTGCAATAAACCCACCCCTATATATACCAATTCAGGGTATATATTTGCACATTAGAGGGGTGGGGGTAAATTTTATTTCTGATGTAAATGAGAGGTAAGTTTAAACTTTCCTCTGCCCCCCCTAACATGCAAAAATATACCCTGAATTGGTATATATAGAGGGTGGATAAAATTCATTTCTCATAAAAATGATTATTATATTTGGAAAGAGCATAAAAAAGACATCAAGTGGCATTTTTACTTTATTTGCAAGTCATTAACATGAATAACAAAAGATTTACCTACAATCCTACTCAAATAACAGGAATTATAATTTCAGAACTAAAACCAGAGAAAAAGAAACTGAAAATTAAGGTTAAATGTTGTTTTGTTAAAATTTTAACAGGTATAGACCTGTCATGTAGGCAAATTTCAGGATCTTCTAGAAGGAGAAGGAGTAAAGGTAGACACTTTAAAATACTTTCCTGGGATATACTTTAGATTGTAGACCCATCCCTGATAGTTTCATTTTCCTCACCTAACCCCTTTCCAAGATAGCCAAATGTGGCAAAAGTAGAATTTTATGCATATCCTACTTTAATCTGTAGACACATGCCTGAAAGTTTTATTTTCCTAACCTAACCCCTTTCCAAGATAGCCAAAAGTAGAATTTTACCCTATTATACAAAGGAAGTATGCCATTGTTGATTGGGAATCCAAATGGTACTAGCCTTGTATAGGCTACTCTTCTGTTGGTACAGTGTTTCAATTAATTGAATCCATAGAATAGCCTAGAATGCTACCAACACTAACGCAGGTGATAAATTTTATAAGGATCCAATGCTAGGCCATCAATTAGAATCTTTTCCATAGCTTATCTGTTTAAGCAGCTTCAATTAAGCTGGATGAGTCAAGACAAATTTCATTGGCTTCTTTGTGAGATGTTCTTTTCTATTATGTGCTGCCTGTTTTAAAAGTGTTTGCTTTAGACATGGAAAATACCAATTCTGAGAAGTCAAAAAACGTAAGTCAACTCTAAGAGTCTAATTCTAATTGTAATAACTGTTTCCTCCTCCAGAAAAAACAATTAACTTCATGCTTATAATATATGGAGGAACTCGTATAAGCGTACGTTATCTATTGTTTTTCGTTTCTTTCAATAAAATAGATAGCACAGTGGTATATTTTATACACATGAGCCAGAGTTGCCACGGAGGTTAAATGAAATTACCATTTTCTCTTACAAAAAATAAAATAAAAATAAGCGGCAAAAAACTTTAGTATAATGAATACATCCATATATAACAAGTAAAGCCATTAGAATACTTTTAATGAGCCTACGTAACTGGTGGCAAGTTGCACTTTATCAGACACTATCATAAATGCCCTCATTATTTTTAGGCCTCATGTAGTAAGGTCCACCAGAATAGAAAGAGCATTTTCCCTTGAAAATGCCAGAGATTGCATTTGAAAAAGGTAGAATTTGCCTGTTTCTATACAGGTCCGAACATCTACAGGAGTGCTACATCAAACCAGTCATTTCAACATTCTGACAGCTGAGTAAAAACGTTTCAACATTGGTATTTTTTTTGTGTTTAATGACAGGTATTAATTATTTTTTTCTAAGATTAATCAAATTCCAAGGCAGAACTGTAGAAGTGGAAAATATTTGTGATACTATCTAGTGAATGGATTCTTGAACCTATATTCTTAAAGTGGATTTATACTTGCAATTGATATATACATGTTTAGGTGAACTTATACATGCTACTTCCCTCTACTAGTATCTAGAACTAAGAGAAGCATTTTTCATACCAAAAGCTATTAAAATGCCAAATTCCTAAAGATTTTTTCCACAGCACTAATTACAGTCTCCATTTTAAGTGTTCATCGCCAGATGCTGCAGACTCTTAGACATTAGGGGCATTGGTATTATGAACCAGTTAAAACATTTAATTCCATATTTCACACTTAAGCAACTTTATTTTACTTTAGTACTATCTCATTTTAATTATGCAGGGTTTACCTAAATATATCCCAGTTTAATATTATTCCATTTCAAAAGATACAGAATAAGGCTGCTTGTGTCCTTAGATCATTTCTGCTGTCTCCGTCCCTTTTGTGCAATAAATCAGTCACAGAATCGTTATATACAATTGTGGATATTTTCCCGGTGATTCTTAGTGTCAAGTCTTCTATATTTTTGCTTAAAGTTAAATTTTACCATGGAGCTCTTCTCAAATATTTTTATAAAATGAACTTTTATGCTCATGATGACTATGCTAGAGTTTGTAAGTGCCATAATGCTCTCTGTCTCTAAGGTGCTGCAATCCGAAGATTTAGACTTAGTTGAGTGTTGTTGGCATATTAAGATATGTTCAGATACTTTACAGCAGTCAAAACAAAATGATTTGAAACAATTTTTCAGAATGCCTATGAGCTTGCACAAGAGGTAAATGTGGCTCTGGCTGTTCTAAGGTCTATCTGCCAAAAGTCAATCAACAATAATGAGTCCATCAAGTTTTTTTTTATCGCGAGTCATTGTTTGAACCTTACTTTGCTTCACTTATTGAAGAACTTGATCAACAATTTTTTCGCCATCAGGAGGCATCTTTCAAAATTGGAAGGCTTTTGCCAGCTAACAGCAAGTCATTAAATATTAATGAATTTGTGAACGCTGTTGCTGTTTACGAGGGATTTCACGGGGGTAGACGTGCGCTTGAATTTATGAGCAAGTCTTTGGAAATAAAAAAACCATCAACTGTTGCTTTGACTCTTGCATCATGCAATGCAAGATTTTTCCCATGCATTTGAAGGCTTTTGACAATTTTTCATACTTAACCAGTGACTACTGCTTCTGCTGAGAGGAGCTTTAGCTGTCTTAAGCAATTAAAAACCTATCTGCAGAGCTCCACGGGCAAAGAGCATCTGAAAGGACTGGCTCACATGACCCTGAACCACAATATCCAGGTCAATACTGACCAAGTTTTTGATCAATTTGCAGCCAAAAAAGACTGACGGCTGTTACTGTGAGAGGTTAGGTATCTTTTGTTGCTCATTTCTCTAAGTGCAGTTGATTCTGTTTTTTAAACTTTAATTGTGCTTTATCCTCTGTAAATAATGTTAATATCAATACATTTCTTACTTTCATGGCTGCTATAATAGGTAGACTGAGGCCCCCATCCCTCCAAAACCAAATTCTGAGCAATTGTCTTTGATATAATATTATTTTTTATTTATTTGGTTCTCTAAAACAAGGGTCCCATAGAAAAATATAAGGAATAATGCAATTCTTTTTTTTATATTTTCTAAATTCTGCTGCTTCATGGCAGTTCCAAAACAACTACTCACCCAAAACAGAAACTCTCACTGCTTCTAACTTTTTTTTAAATTCTGACTTTTGAATCTTGGCAAAATTTTGTCATCCATTCTCAAACAAAAAAAGTTTACAACTAGAAATACTCATGACAAGTATGTACTTTTTATTTCTTTACCTAGCTACCCCCCTACCCCCGCCTGAAATCTTGCACTATGATAGATAATTTTCTTGCTCACATGACTGCTATAAAAAGGTAGACTGACAGCCCCCCCCCCAAAACAAAATCCTGGATACACCACTGGCCTACAGTATGGGCTATAGGCTGTAAAAATCAGCAAGGAATAACAGGGTCGAAAGATTGCAAATTTTAAATTTGATAAGCCAGGCTCCTACCTAGGAATGATGCAGTGCATGGGAAAGGTTAGAGCCCCCTTTCATCAAGGTTTGGGCTGAGCCTAAATCAAAATTAGAGAAAAAAAAATGGAAATATGAAAATCTAAATGGGCTGTGCCTTGTTAGACAATAATAAAAAGAAATAACGTGAAATTAATTGTGTTTGAGTTTACAGTGGGGGAATCTCCATATTAGAAAGTATTACAGGGTTTAAGAATGGATAAGAAAAAAAGTGTAAGTTGGGTTATTATTTGAGTGAATTGATGGACTTAGATATAATCTTCAGTGACAAAGGTTATGAGATTATTGAAGACAGCAAATTAGAAAATTTTGTCAGTTTCGTGTGCACATTTGATAAGGAAGGCGGGAGGAACCTGTCCTATTGAGTAATCAGCCTAAGAGGAGATTACATTTGGAGTACAAGTATCTAGGGAGGATATGTGATTTGTTTTACAGGGTAGTTCCCCTGTTTGAGTTTAGTCCAGCTAATTCACTAGTGGAATATTTGCGTGGTTTTTCAGTTTACTTGCTTGTCCAACCCCTGTTAATTCATTTTTTTTGGAGATATATTTGTGTAAAATTACTTGCTGTGAAAGAAGTCGTTAGCCCTAATGAAGTCTAGATTTTCTGGTTATTTGAAAAATTGGTGAATCTCATTAAATGATGGTAATAATTCACAATAGTAATTGCATATCAAGGTCCAAGACCCATGGGGAATAAAACAAGATGACTACAAAATAGGGTTGAATGACCTACAATGGGTTGGGGAAAAGTTGGGAGATATTGAATGTTGAGTTGGATTGGAAAAAATTGGGAAGAAATCTGAGATCAGTACTATCAACTCAAATAATATTTTGATCCTTTATGAGGGGGAGGAGCCTCTTGGGGAAGATCCCCTGCAGGAAGTCATGAAAGATAGCCCTTTTCCTCAATGCACAACTGGCGGACAAGTTGTGATCCCTTTACCAAGATTTTGCCTCTCTGATCTGGAGTCCTTGGGGGATACTGTCTCCCAGTCACTTCATATTTCATGCAAACCTTTGTCCAGTAACCCTATTCATAGTTGTTACTCTTCATGGGAAGCGACAATTATTTCTGGCAAACTGTATTCATTGGGAGATGTATCCAAATTTCATCTTCAATTAGCATCAATGCATATTCTTCATTTGATTATCACAGGGGAGGGAACCCAGAAAAAAGGTGATTCATGGTTTGCTCAAAATTTTACTTCATTCCCTGTACACTTATCATTTTCACAGGCCTGTGTATTTTCAGCCTTGGATTACTTCAAATTATACCAAGGGGCAATTTATATTGTAATTGAGATGTGGGGTTGTTTCCACAGATGGAAATTAAGAGGCTAGTGCAGCCAATTTTTTATGATGGCTGGCATCATCGAATGTGCCAGAACTTTATTCTACGCTTCTCCTAAGTGTAAATTTCAAGAGAGCAATAAATATTTTGTTTAATCATGCTGTGCAAATCTTGTGAATTCATCTGTCTTTGAAATTTCAAGCTTGATGAATAGAGCTGTTGAGACAATAGCTTTGACTGGTTAGACAGAAATATGGAACAGCAATGGATAAAAGCCAAGGGGATGGTATAGTTGTGAGGCCATAAGCTAATGTTTACCTGCAGTGGAGATGTCCAAAAGAAGAAAGAACAGAAGATAGACAAGTTTGGTGATTTTCAAGTTAAGAGTTATATTTGTAAAGGTGGACCAGCATGGCGCATGGGTGGTCATTTATCTTACAGAGGGAGGGGTTGGGGTCCCACCCCTTGGTTTCTTATCTTTTTAGATAAATGACCCATTTTCTTTTCTGTAATTACATTTGCCTATAAGATAATTTTTAATCCTAAGTTGAACTCTGGTTGCTAGGCTAGATTCTTTTGCAATAACCAAGCTTTAAAATAAATTCTATTTTGATCTTTCAGGTCTGAGCCATTGAAAGATAAAATTAAGAAAAAGTAGAATGGATTTTGAATGGGTATTGAGAGCATTGGCTAGGGCCAAGCAAAGGTGAACCCCTATGCAACATTTGGTGTACAGAACAAATATTATTTTTGAGATAGTCTATGTTGAGACCCTGTTTGGGGAAGTCTATTTTTTTTTTGTTATATGTGTGTGACTTTTTGGAAGATTACAAGTAAGTTATTTTCTACAACTGTGCAGACTATTTTTTCATGAACCCTGACACGGTAGGAAAAGAATTATAAGATACTGTCATATTATATCAACAGGGGGGTTTGTTACCTTCCATGGAGATAGCTAGGGATTTTAGTGGTGACCTGAGTTGGGTGCACCTTTGGCCTTAGAATTTGGCTATTTGATCACATTATCATACACTGGGGCAGGGTATATTGTAAATTGGGTATTAACAATCCCTATATTTATCCAGGGGCTTTCCTCTCCAGTCAGTGGTGTAGCACCATTTTTGGGTAAATATCTACCAAATCATATTATTGAGTTAGGACTAAAGTGAATACACCATTCGATGCCTTTTTTATGCTGATTACAAATATAATAATCCTTTCTATTGGAAATGAATTTCAGCCCCCCCCCCCTATATATGCCAATTCAGGGTTAGGTTAGGTATATATAGGGGGGGGGCTGAAATTCATTTCTGATAGAAATACTCATTATATTTGTAATCAGCCTAAAAAAGGCATCAAATGGTGTATTCACTTTATTCCTAACTCAATAATATGATTTGGTAGATATTTACCCATTTTTGTACCAATAAGTGGTGACACCATACCTTACCACACCAATAAACCCACCCCTATATATACCAATTCAGGGTATATATTTGGGTCAATATTTACCAAATCATATTATTGAGTTTCAAATAAAATGAATACACCATTCGATGCCTTGTTTTATGCTGATTACAAATATAATAAGCATTTCTGTCGGAAATGAATTTAAGCCCCCCCCCCTATATAGGCTATAGTTAACCTAACCTAACCCTGAATTGGCATATATAGGGGGGCTGGAATTCATTCCTAATAGAAATGCTTATTATATTTATAATCAGCATAAAAAAAGGCATCAAATGGTGTATTCACTTTAGTCCTAACTCAATAATATGATTTGGTATATATTGACCTATATTTGCACATTAGAGGGGTGGAGGTAAATTTTATTTCTGATGCAAATGAGAGGTAAGTTTAAACTTTCCTCTGCCCCCCTAACATGCAAATATATACCCTGAATTGGTATATATAGAGGGGGGATAAAATGCATTTCTCATAAAAATGATTATTATATTTGGAAAGAGCATAAAAAAGGCATCAAGTGGCATTTTTACTTTATTTGTAAGTCAATAATATGAATAACAAAAGATTTACCTACAATCCTACTCAAATAACAGGAATTATAATTTCAGAACTAAAGCCAGAGAAAAAGAAACTGAAAATTAAGGTTAAATGTTGTTTTGTTAAAATTTTAACAGGTAGCCTATAGACCTGTCATGTAGGCAAATTTCAGGATCTTCTACAAGGAGAAGGAGTAGAGGTAGACACTTTAAAATACCTTCCTGGGATATACTTTAGATTGTAGACCCATCCCTGATAGTTTCATTTCCTCACCTAACCCCTTTCCAAGATAGCCAAATGTGGCAAAAGTAGAATTTTATGCATATCCTACTTTAATCTGTGGACACATGCCTGAAAGTTTCATTTTCCTAACCTAACCCCTTTCCAAGATAGCCAAAAGTAGAATTTTACCCTATTATACAAAGGAAGTGGGCCATTGTTGATTGGGAATCCAAATGGTACTAGCCTTGCATAGGCTACTCTTCTGTTGGTACAGTGTTTCAATTAATTGAATCCATAGAATAGCCTAGAATGCTACCAACACTAACGCAGGTGATAAATTTTATAAGGATCCAATGCTAGGCCATCAATTAGAATCTTTTCCATAGCTTACCTGTTTAAGCAGCTTCAATTAAGCTGGATGAGTCAAGACAAATTTCATCGACTTCTTCATGAGATGTTCTTTTCTATTATGTGCTGCCTCTTTTAAAAGTGTTTGCTTTAGACATGGAAAATACCAATTCTGAGAAGTCAAAAAACGTAAGTCACCTCTAAGAGTCTAATTCTAATTGTAATAACTGTTTCCTCCTCCAGAAAAAACAATTAACTTCATGCTTATAATATATGGAGGAACTCGTATAAGCGTACGTTATCTATTGTTTTTCGTTTTCTTTCAATAAAATAGATAGCACAGTGGTATATTTTATACACATGAGCCAGAGTTGCCATGGAGGCTAAATGAAATTACCATTTTCTCTTACAAAAAATAAAATAAAAATAAGCGGCGAAAAACTTTAGTATAATGAATACATCCATATCTATCAAGTAAAGCCATTAGAATAGTTTTAATGAGCCTACGTAACTGGTGGCAAGTTGCACTTTATCAGACACTATCATAAATGCCCTCATTATTTTTAGGGCTCATGTAGTAAGGTCGACCAGAATAGAAAGAGCATTTTCCCTTGAAAATGCCAGAGATTGCATTTGAAAAAGGTAGAATTTGCCTGTTTCTATAAAGGTCCGAACATCTACAAGAGTGCTACATCAACCCAGTCATTTCAACATTTTGACAGCTGAGTAAAAACGTTTCAACATTGGTATTTTTTTGTGTTTAATGACAGGTATTAATTATTTTTTTCTAAGATTAATCAAATTCTAAGGCAGAACTGTAGGAGTGGAAAATATTTGTGATACTATCTATTGAATGGATTCTTGAACCTATATTCTTAAAGTAGATTTATACTTGCAATTGATATATACATGTTTAGGTGAACTTATACATGCTACTACCCTCTACTAGTATCTAGAACTAAGAGAAGCATTTTTCATACCAAAAGTTATTAAAATGCCACATTCCTAAAGACTTTTTCCACAGCACTAATTACAGTCTCCATTTTAAGTGTTCATCGCCAGATGCTGCAGACTCTTAGACATTAGGGGCATTGGTATTATGAACCAGTTAAAACATTTAATTCCATATTTCACACTTAAGCAATTTTATTTTACTTTAGAACTATCTCATTTTAATTATGCAGGGTTGGTTTACCTAAATATATCCCAGTTTAATATTATTCCATTTCAAATAGTCCCCGAAGCCGTGCCGCGCCGAAATGACGGCGGCGAAGGTGTGATTCAGTATCGGCGGCGGCGCACCGCAATTTTTCTGGCGGCGCGCATCCGATTTTAGACTGGCGGCGCGCCACGGCGCGCCGATTTTTCTAATTAAAAATAATAATAAAAATTCCACATCACCAAGCACGTTCAACCTCGATTTTAGTAAGGATGTTTAAATGACCAAGTAGAATTCTCATTTTTAGCCACTAGACCCAGGGAAACCTATGTTGTGTTCATGTTTAACATCGCATTGTTCCTATAAAATCCCGTGTTTAGTCATTTCCTTCTTGTTAATTATTTTGGCTAATGTGTTTATAACTTTCAAATTTTGAAGTTCAAACATCTCCTGTTCATCAAATACATACGAAAAGGAAGTGAAAAAAAAAAAACAAATAACAACACCGAAAAAACACTGTATACAAATCAGATACCATGGCTTAACAACACCAACAATTTTAAATCAGCGGTTACATCACTTCAGTTACAATTGATGTAACAAAAGTCAGTTTGTTCTCTCTGCCTGGAGCCATTGATCTTTTTGCAGTCACTATCAGTCCTGTCGTGCTAAAAAGCCGTTTAGCTGGGGCACTTGTGGCCGGTACAGCCAGAACTTGACGAGCGTAAACTGCCACTCGCGGAATCTGATACTAGTACTGGACCTTGGGGTCCCACAGAATGCCGCAAATGGGCTTCTTCTTTGTATCTGCTGAAATAAGTTGTTTTATAAGGGAGAACAAACCTGCACCTTCACCATAGGGCTCCTGCGCACTACATTACAGGAGGAACTAAACTGCACCTTTACCCTCTTTTCTTATCAACACGGAATAACCCTCCGAAATTCTTTTCTGAAAGAAGTGGTCAATATATAACGTTTCAAGTCAAAGTTTAAGGCTACTTCAACTTCACTGTGCTCTGCTAACTGTGTAAGAAAATGTAATTCTTTTCTATAGATATATTTCTATACTAGCTCTAGATAATCTACCAAGCGGGAAACTACCGTAAATAAGCATCGATAAATAAATGAAACCCAAAATGAACAACAATAACAATAAATAACTGAGTCAAACTCAAAACGAGCAGAAATTAACATTAGTTGGACTCAAAACCCCTATGCCTTCCCAGGGTCAGAACGTAATTTTCACTTTACAGAAAAAATATAAATGTTTTTGCTTTTATAACTTTAATAAATCAAATAATATTAACATTTTGATTACTAATTATCAGTATATGTATATTAAACTTACAATGCATATTCATTTGTATTTTTTTCAGTAAAGTGCAAATTGTGTTCTCGCCTTGGGAAGGCATAGGGGTTTTGAGCCCAACTTATGTTAATGTCAGCTCGTTTTGAGTCTGACTCGGTTAATTATTGTAATTTCTATTCGTTTTGGGTTTCATTTATTTATCGATACTGATTTGCGGTAGTTTTACACTTGGTAGATTATTTGATTTTATTTTTGCTCATTTTTGGTTTAATGGAGTTCTTTACTTCTCTTTGAAAACTTATTTATTGGAAACAGTTTTTTTTAAAATTAATATTTGTTCGTTTTATATTGACATAGTCTTTTAAGGGAAAAAGAAAATCATACTTTAAATCTTTTCGTTTTTTTTAAGAATTTATAGTTTGGCCTGCTATTTGTTTGCTGGAAAACAATTTTCAGCAAAATTTAACAACATAGACCCTTATAAAAATCTGGACACAAATAATAGTGTTTAATTTAGTTTCATACCTCCTCTAGTTGACCTGAAATGGAAAACTGGATAACATTCGCAAAAAAATTTGTTTACTTTCTTTGATAGCTTGGATACACTTACGCTATTTTGATTTGGTCAAATTTTAAGAGCAGAAGAAGCCCTGAAAGTTTGAACATAATACCCTCAGTCGTTCTTGGGATACTGCTGAGATGCCTTATTGGAAATTAGCATTAACAAAGTGCATTTTGATTTTATCTTATGGCAACACTTCCTTTTAGCCAAAACAGTCAAATAACAGAAGTGCCGTGGGAGGGGGATTATTTTCCCTCCTATCGATTTCGACCACTAGAGAGAGCATTAGCTCATTATATTTTCAATTAAAAAGGCTCTTTTCGAAGTTCCTACGACAAATTCTTTAATATAGAGTACCATGATCCCAAGAATAATAAGAACAAAAAATGATACATTATACCCACATCGATCTCTACTATAAAATGTCAAGCCTTCCAATCACTTTCGATTATTAAAAAGGGCACTAGGATTTTCGATTTCCAAACTAATGATCCCTTTTTGAGTTTCTACGACAACGCTTTCTATAAACACCGTATATGCCCCCAGGGCATAAATTACAGCCCTTACCCTAAGGGCTGTGAGGGTGGTTGTCATCCTCTAAGACCTAATTTCCAGAATTTTTAACTAAATTGAACAACATGGCTATTTCAAAATTTTTACGTGACGTATTTCGGGAAATGTTGGGCGTGGACGGAGCGTTAGCTGCCTTCAATTTACTTTTGACTATTAAAACGGGCACAAGCCCCTCCAATCTCTAACTGAATGAGCCCTTTTCAAAGTTTCTAAGACAACTTCTTCGATATGAAGTGCCCTGGTCAAAAAGAAAAATAATAAATAATACATTGTGCCAACATCGTTCTTATATACCTCCAGGGCATAACTACAAAACCCTTGCCCTAGGTGTTGTGGGGGAGTAACCTCCTCAAAAAACATATTTTCTCTCTGGAAGTCAGTTACTCTGAACAAAATGGCTATCTTAAAATTTTGACTGGATGTGTTTGGGGAAAGGGTGGGCGTGGAAGGGGTGTTAGCTGCCTTCCAATCGCTTTCGACTATTAAAAAGGGCACTAGTTATTCCGATTTCCAATGGAATGAGCCCTTTTGGAAGTTTCTACGACAACTCCTTCGATACAAATTGCCCTGGTATGGAAAAAAACAAAACAAAAATAAATAAATAATACATTGTGCCAACATTGTTCTTTACTTAGACAGCTCGATTGCGCTGCCTATGACAACATCCTGAATTACCTAATGCTCTTTTACCTACCTCTTTTCATCCGAAAAATCAGAAAGAAAAATGAACAGAATTTTAAAGTGGAAGGTAGAATTTTTGTTTCAAGAAAAATTTCTTCTTCTCCTTCCTATGAACCGATATACACTGGCGAGCCCAAGATGACAGTATTTGTTTTTAAGAAACAGATTAGCCGGGATGACGGTTGAAGCCCGGAGGTCGATATCGATAACCAAAAAGAGAAAAAAAACGGCGGCGTCCTAGGCCCGCTACCGCCTGTCAACTCCGAGGCGGCGATAGCGCACGGCGGCAAGCTCGGCGGCGTGCGATGGTTTTTTTTTTCGGCGGGACACCGCCCATTTTCGGCGCGGCGTCGGGGTCTAATTTCAAAAGATAGAAGGCTGCTTGTGTCCTTAGATCATTTCTGCTGTCTCCGTCCCTTTTGCGCAATAAATCAGTCACAGAATCGTTATATACAACTGTGGATATTTTCCCAGTGATTCTTAGTGTCAAGTCTTCTATATTTTTGTTTAAAGTTAAATTTGACCATGGAGCTCTTCTCAAATATTTTTATAAAATGAACTTGTGTTCTTTATGTCCCAAAATGCTTTTTTCTACTTTATCAGGGCCTTGTCTATTAATCCGTTTGCCAAATTGTGAGAGACCAAAATTTACAGTATTGTATATGGTTCTTTTGATTTGGTCTCGGCCCTGAACGTTGCACATTAAATGCTTTAAAAGTTGAAAACTTATTTTGGTGTAGGATGGTGTCTTGCATTTATTATTTTTATTATTTTGCGATTGTTTGAGTATGGTCTTTCTGCACTCCCTGACAACTGTAGCCTGATATTTGGTATTATTAAGTTAGTACTGTCTTTAATGAACGTGTGTTGGCGGTAGGTTGGAGTGGCATTCCAATGTTATTCGTTTAACAAGAAATACAGGCAAGAATAATTGTGTTTATTTCAGTAATATGATGTACTGTTTTTTGTTTTTGTTTTTTCTCGTTAGTACACAAGCTCTGCTCCCCGCCAACAGAAAAATGTATAAATCCTGTATTTTTTTACTGTTGTAATAAAGAACCTTGAATCAAAGACAAAGAGAAAATTGATTTAAAAAGATTTCCTTACCTACAGTGTATTTATCATTATTTTGTACCCAAAACTCCCAAAATGGCATATATGCACAAATTTTTGGCTGTAGCATCGTTTATAATTTATATTTTAGGCATGCGTTTCCAGTTACTACAATGTATTTGGTGACAAGTGTTATCCTTTTGTTTTAAGCCATATCAATTTTATAAACATTTAGCATTTATCCCATACCTCTATCAGGTTTGAGTAAAATGGTTGCCTGATAATAACCCCACCAAAAGACCCAACAGCGTCAACTGTTTCAACTCAACCGAGCTCAACTCAACTGTAGCTGCCAGTCATTTTATTATCCTCTTTAGTGTTTTTTTTTCTGGCCAGGATTCCCCAACATAGAGCCTTATGGAGGGTATGGGGTGTTGTATTTATATATGTTCTTGAAAACGTGCATATTTCATCTAAGAAAATATGTTATTTTGCCTTGAAATCATTTTTAATACCTAAAATCCATTTTTTCATAAAAGAAAAAACAAAGTATGTCTTTCTTGCTGATAATTATCCACTAGCTGTATAACTGTTTAGCAGTAAGTTGGAAAAAGATCCCAAATAAGTATAATTTGGTAAAGATTCTGGTAAAAACTTTGGAGATATATTATTCCAACATTCTGTCATTTCTTTTAGGCCAAGAGAATATTTCTCAGCTTAAAAATACAAGGATATCTAAATAACTAAATATTATGATTTTCTACACAAAATTCCTTTAAACATTTCCTATCCTTTTGTATACAAAAATTAATAAATAAGAAGCTAAAGGAAGAATTCATTGGTCATCACCCAGACGTCATTTCTTTTTCATGGAAGAAGTGGGCAAAGATTTAATTGGGACGTGAAATAGGACGCGAATTATGTCTAAGCTTTCCTACTTTATCTTAAACCGACAACTAAAGAGTAAAATATGATTTTCCCACTTCTTCTTGTATTTAAAGCGAAAAATTATACTAGCTTTGGAACTGAAATGAAAAATAGTAAACTATGATTTTTGAACTGACAACAAAGCATAATTACTTTGTTAAATTGTAAATCAAATGCTTAGGTTACAAGAGTAGTAATCGTTAATCTTCTGTGGCTTCTTGAATTTCCATTTTTTCCCCTTTGAGACAAGTGCATCAGATATGCCATACGATACATCCTTCAAAAGCTATAAACATGCATAAGAGAAGAAATGGTGCTGGGTTCAACTTGTTTCCTAGAAGGCTCTTCATGAGCTCGAGTTGAGAAAATTGTCTCTCTGCTGAGGCACTGGAGTGGGGAAGGGACATCAATAGCGCGCAAACATAAGCAGTTGTAGCACAAACATAGTAAAATCACCAGTTTTTAGGTAAAATCACCAAAAACAGCCAAACAGAAAAAAACACCAAATTTGGTTGCAACCCTGACCTTAATACCCGATAAAATCCGAGGGACTTTAAGAATTTCCAGAATATTTTATTCTTTCTTTAGTTGTAATTATTGAATTATATGGTATTAATATGTTATGCTTTAAGTGGAATTCAGTAGCATAACCGGTAAAAAATAATTTAGCGAGGATGAATGTGAATACATCACTTGATGCTTTTTTTTATGTTATTTCGTAATTCAATAATCGCTTCTGGGGGGAATCACATTTTGAAGCCTTAAAGGGGCTAAAACCTAATCCAATCTAACCTAATGTTTAAAAAGCACTTTTAAAAGAGCCTGAAACCCCGTGAAAATGACATCACAGCAAAACAAGCATCGTTTTTGTGGGGTTTCAGGTCCTTTTTAAAAATCTCTGCAAATATGTCATGATAACATTTTAACATTAAGTTTAATGAAAACAGTCATTGTTATTCCTGAATTAGGTACAAATGGCAAATTTTTTCTCACTGGTTTTTTAAAATATATTTGAAATATCTGGTTACCATGGGCTGTTTAGAGCTCTTTTAGCCTTTTAAGGGTCCAAAATATAATTTCCCCCAGAAGCGATTATTAAATTGTGAAAGGGCATAAAAAAAGGCATCAAGTGATGTATTCACTTTCATCCTAGCTAAATTATGTTGGAAACTGCAAATTTACCGCATGACCAATATAAAAAACGAGGTTGCCGAAGCTGTCCAAATTTGACTCCATTTAGGCATTGGAAAAAAGTATACGAGTTATTAAAGGAATGTTGTATTGCCAGAAATAATCAGTATATTTTCTTTCTCAAAAATCATAATTGATATAGCTCATTGGTAGCTCAGAATATTTTCGCACCCTAAACAAAATTGTTGCTAGCCCTCTTTGCCTAAATAATTAAGCACTTAACTATAGCACATTACAAAAAAGAAGCAAAAGTCAATTATAGTTTAAATTCACTACTTATTCATTGTGCTGTTTTTAATCTTATTATTTCTGGAAAATGGTATGAACAATGTTTTTGTTTCCAAATATTGAGGTTTCTCGTTGTTAGAATATGTTTACTTGTATACATTAAGCCTGCATTGTGTCTGGATTGCTCATTAAATATGTTGTGCATGGATAACGGTTCAGTATAATAATGTTTTCTGTTTTTTTTTCAGTAATCCTATTACGCATATCCCACAGTTCCCTTGATAGGTTCAACTTGATATCCTTAGCCGTTCCTGAAATATTGCAGATACGCCCTTTTGACACCCTGGATGCAAATAGTGCCTTTTGATTATGTGCAACATCCCCTCAACATTCCCTGAAAGTTCCAGCTTATTACCCTAATCCGTTCCTGAGGTATTGCAGATGCACCCATTTGACATCCTGTATGTAAATAGTATCTTTTGGTTTAGTTAAATATTCCCTTCAACATTCCCAGAGAGTCAAAACTAGGTACCCTTAGCCTTTCCTGAAATTAATTTAAAAAACTTTTTCCACCAAATAAGTTTTTCAAAAAAAAGTAAAGAACTCCATTAAACAAAAAATGAGCAAAAATAAAATCAAATAATCTACCAAGCGCAAAACCCCTTTGCCTTCCTAACCTGTCTTGGCTTTTCTCTGTCTACAATTAGCCATGTCTTGATGTAACCTATGGAACCTACTGCAAAATACTTGATAACTTCAATTCAAAATACTTGATAACATTTACATTTAAATTTTTGCGGGATATTTGTTACGAAAATGATAGGATCCACAGTTTTGTTGGATCAAAACCCCTATGTCTTCCCAAGCCCAGAACAAAATTTGCACTTTACTGAAAGAATGTAAATGTTTTTACTTTTATAACTTTAATAAATCAAATAATTTTAACATTTCGGTTACTAAATATAAGTATGTGTATATTAAATTGACAATGCACATTCATTTGTATTTTTTCACTAAAGTGCAGATTTTGTTCTGGCTTCGGGAAGGCATAGGGGTTTTGAGCCCTACTCATGTTAATTTCTGCTCGATTTGAGTTTGACTCGGTTATTTATTGTAATTTCTGTTCGTTTTGGGTTTCATTTATTTATTGATGCTGATTTGTGGTAGTTTCAAGCTTGGTAGATTATTTGATTTTTTTGCTTATTTTTTGTTTAATAGAGTTCTTTACTTTTCTTTGAAAAACATATTTTGTGGAAAAAGTTTTTGAATTAATTTCTGTTTGTTTTATATTGACATAGTCTATTTAGGGAAGAAGAAAATAATACTTTAAATCTTTTTTTAAGACGTTATAGTTTGGCCATCTTTTTTAATGGTTTTGAAAAATTTTTAGCGGATTTTGACAGCAGACACCCACAACTGAGTTAAAACTAGAAATGCGGTGTTTAGTTTAGTTGCTGTCCTCCTTTTGTTGACCTGAAGCGTAAAACTTTATGCTATTCGCAAAAAAATCTGTTAAATTTCTTTGAGAGCTTGTCGCCTTCCAATCACTTTCGACTATTAAAAAGGGCACAAGCCACTCCAATTTACAATTGAATGAGCGCTTTTCGAAGTTTCTACGACAACTTCTTCGATACGAAGTGCCCTGCTCTAAAGAAACAAATTAATAAATAATACATTGCGCCAACATCGTTCTTATATGCCCCCAGGGCAGAACTTAAAATCCTTGCCCTGAGGGTTGTGGGGGAGTGTCCTGCTCTTTACTTAGTCCCCGTTACTTGTCTTGTTCTCGAGTGTCCCCGTTCTTTGCTTAGGCAGCGCGATCGTGCCGCCTTTGATTTATGCAACAACTCTCTATATAAACCTTAAATGCCCCCAGGGCATAACTTACAACCCTCGCACCGAGGGCTCTGACGGGGTTATCATCCTAAAAGACCTAATTTCCAGAACGTTCAACTACGTTGAACAAAATGGATTTATCAAAGTTTTGATTGGATGTGATTTGGAAAATGGTGGGCTTAAGAGGGGCGTTAGTTGATATCCAATCACTTTCAACTATTAAAAAAGGCACTAAACCTTTCAATTTCCAATTGAATGAGACCTTTTGAAGTTTCTACGACAAATCTTTCAATAAAAACTTTATATGCCCCAGGACATAACTTAGAACCCAGGCCCTGAGGGCCTTGGGGGGAGGGGTTGTCATCCTTAAAGACCTAGTTTCCAAAACTTTCAACTACGTTGAATAAAATGGCTATCTAAAAAGTTTGATTGGATGTGTTTGGGAATAGGTGGGCGTGAGTGGGGGTTAGTTGCCCTCAAATCACTTTCGACTTTTGTTTTGTTTTTAGTATTAATAAAATTGATTGATTGATTGACTATTAAAAAGGTAAAAATTTTTATTGGATGTGTTTGAGGGAGTTTTGGGCGTGGGGGGGGGCTAGTTGCCCTCCAATCACTTTTAACTATTAAAAAGGGCACTAGCCCTTTGAATTTCCAATCGAATGAGCTTTTTTTGAAGTTTCTACGACAACGCCTTCTTTAAAAACCTTATATGCCCCCAAGGCATAACTTAAAACCTTTGCCCTGAGGGATGTGGGGCAGTGTCTCAAAAACGTATTTTATGAGTGACTCAAAAACGTCTTTTCTATCTGGAAATCAACTACGCTGAACAAAATGGTTATCACAAAATTTTGAGTGGATGTTTTTGGGGAAATGATGGGCATGGGGGGGGGGGCTAGTTGCCCTCCAATCACTTTCGACTATTAAAAAGGGTACTAGCCCTTCGAATTTCCAATCGAATGAGCCTGTTTTGAAGTTTCTATGACAACCCCTTCTATAAAAACCTTATATGCCCCCAGGGCATAACTTAAAACCCTTGCCCTGAGGGTTGTGGGGGAGTGTCCTCCTCAAAAATATCTTTTCTATCTGGAAATCAAATACGCTGAACAAAATGGCTATCTCAAAATTTTGATTGGATGTGTTTCGGGGAAGGATGGGCATGGGGGGGGGTAGTTGCCCTCCAATCACTTTCGACTATTAAAAAGGGTACCAGTCCTTCGAATTTCCAGAATGAGCCTGTTTTGAAGTTTCTACGACAACGCCTTCTATACAAATTTTATATGCCCCCAGGGCATAACTTCAAACCCTTGCCCTAAGGGTTGTGGGGAGTGTCCTCCTCAAAAATATATTTTCTATCTAGAAAACAACTACGCTGAACAAAATGGCTATCTCAAAATTTTGATTAGATATGTTTGGGGGAATGATGGGCGTGGGGGGGGGCTAGTTGCCCTCCAATCATTTTCGATTATCAAAAAGGGACATAGAACTCTCAATTTTCAATCGAATTAGCCCCTTTTGAAGTTTTTACGACAACCCCTTCCATATGAAGTGCCCTGCTCTAAAGGAAAAAAAACATAAATAGTACATTGTGCCAACATTGTTCTTATATGCCCTCAGGGTATAACTTAAAACCCTTGCCCTGAGGGTTGTGGGAGAGTTGTCCTCCTCAAAAATATTTTTTATATCTGTAAATAAAAACGCCTTAACAAAAGGTCTTCCTCAAAATTTTTTTTGGATTTGTTGGGGGGTAGGTTTTGGGGGGGGGGGGGGGCTATTTGCCCTTCAATTACTTTCGACTATTAAAATAGGCTCTAGCCATTCCAATATCCAATCGAATGAGCCATTTTCGAAGTTTTTACGACAACTCCTTCGATACGAATGCGCGGCTGAAGAAAAAAAATCCAATCGAAAATTTTTTTGATTGGATGTGTTTAGGGGAATGATGGGCGTGGGGGGGGCTAGTTTTCCTCCAATCATTTTCGACTATTAAAAAGGGCACTAGCCCTTTGAATTTCCAATCGAATGAGTTTTTTTTGAAGTTTCTTCAACAACACCTTCTTTAATAATCTTATATGCCCCCAGGGCATAACTTAAAACCCTTGCCCTGAGGGCTGTGGGGGAGTGTCCTCCTCAAAAAATATTTTATCTGTAAATCAACTACACTGAACAAAATGGCTATCTAAAAATTTTTATTAAATTTGTTTGGGGAACGGATGGGCGTGAGGGGGGGGCGCTAGTTGCCCTCAAATCATTTTCGGCTTTTAAAAAGGGCACAAGCCCGTTGAATTTTCAATCGAATGAGCATTTTTTGAAGTTTCTACGACAACGCCTTCTATAAAAACCTTATATGCCCCCAGAGCATAACTTAAAACCCTTGCCCTGAGGGTTGTGGGGGAGTGTCTTCCGTAAAAATATATTTTCTATCTGGAAATCAACTACGCTGAAAAAAAGGCTATCTCAAAATTTTGATTGGATGTGTTTGGGGAAATGATGGGCGTTAGGGGGGGGTAGTTGCCCTCCAATCTTTTTCGACCATTAAAAAGGGTAGTAGCCCTTTGAATTTCCAATCGAATGAGCCTTTTTTGAAGTTACTACGACAATGCCTTCTACAAAAACCTTATATGCCCCCAGGGCATAACTTAACACCCTTGTCTTGAGGGTTGTGGGGGAGTGTCCTCCTCAAAAACATATTTTCTATCGGGAAATCAGTTACGCTGAACAAAATGGCTATCTCAAAATTTTGATTGGATGTGTTCGGGGGAATGAGTGGCTGGGGGAGGGGGCTAGTTGCCCTCCGTTCACTTTCGACTATTAAAAAGGGTACTAGCCCTTCGAATTTCCAATCGAATGAGCCTGTTTTGAAGTTTCTACGACAACGCCTTCTATAAAAACCTTATACGGCCCCAGGGCATAACTTACAACCCTTGCCCTGATGGTTTTGGGGGATTTTCCTCCTCAAAAACATATTTTCTATCTGGAAATGAACTACTCTGAACAAAATGGCTATCTCAAAATTTAGATTGGATGTGTTTGGGGGAATGATGGGCATGGGGGGAGGGTTGTTGCCCTCCAATCACTTTTAACTATTAAAAAGGGCACTAGAACTCTCAAATTCCAATCGAATGAGCCCTTTTGAAGTTTTTACGACGACCCCTTCCATATGAAGTTCCCTGCTCTTAAGGAAAATTAATTCATAGTACATTGTGCCAACATCATTCTTATATGCCCTCAGTGCATAACTTAAAACCCTTGCCCCGAAGGTTTTGGGGGATTGTCCTCCTGAAAAAGATATTTTATATGTGGAAATCAACTACGATGAACAAAATGGCTATTTCAAAATTTTGATTGGATATGTTTGGGGGAATGATGGGCGTGGGGGGGGGCTAGTGGCCCTCCAATCACTTTCGACTATTAAAAAGGGCACTAGCCACTCCAATTTCCAATCGAATGAGCCCTTTTCGAGATTTCTGCGACAACTCCTTCAATACGAAGTGCCTGACTGAAGAAGAAAAAAAAACACATTGTGCACACACCGTTCTTTTCTTAGGCAGCGCTGGCGCGCTGCCTATGATATTGGAGATACACCCTCTTGACTAGCTGTACATAGGGTGCTTTGATTTAGTTGGACATGCCCCTCAACATTCCCTAAGAGTTTCAACTTGATATCCTTAGCTTTTGCTGATTTATTGCAGATACCCAATATGATAACCTGGATCAAATAGTGTCTTTTGATTTATTTTCGGCATCTCCCTCAATGCTTCCTGAAATTTTCAATTTAACGTCCTTAGCACTTCCTGAGACGTTCATATATGTTCTTGTTAAAAACAGGATATACATACTGTCTTTTGATTTAGTTCACACAGTCTTAACCTTCCCTTAACTTTCAACTTAATAGCCTTAGCTGTTCCTCAGATACTGCGGATATGAAATTTTTACCATAGATTTTACGGATATGAAATTTTCCAACCTTGATGCGCTTTGTGTCTATTGATTTAGTTCCCACAATATTGTCTGAAAGTTTCAAACTAATACCCTTAGTAGCTCATAAGATATTGCAGATACGCCCTTGTGAAAACCTGGATGAAAATTATATATTTTTATGTAGTTCCACATCCCTCGTCAATTTAATACCCTTAGACGTTTCTGATATGTTTCAGATACGCCTTTGTGAAAATCTGGATGAAAATTATATCTTTTGATGTAGTTCCGCATCTCGTCAACGTGCCTTCAAAGTATCAAGTTTATACCCTTAGCCATCCCTGAGATATTGAAGACACGTCCTTTTGACAACGAGGATGAATATAATGTCTTTTGATCTATTTCAACATCCCTCTGATCACTCCTTGAAACTTGCAATTTAATATCATTATCCGTTCCCGGGAACGGATATTGCAGACACGCCCTTTTGACAATCCGGAAGTACGGGGCATGTTATGTTTCAACATCCCTCTCAACGTTTGATAAAAATTTCAACTAAATATTCTTAGCCGTTCCCAAAATATATCACATATCTTTATTTGACAACCTAGATGTATGAATTGACTGAGGAGGATGAAAAACAACAAAGCACCAGGAACCTGCGGGATCACCGTAGAGCTGCTAAAATTCACAGGACCGACGATGCTACTATGGCTGCACATGCTGTTTTCCCTCGTTTGGACAACAGAACTGATTCCACAAGAATGGAAGGAAGGGATAATCCTCCCCCTATGGAAGCATAAAGGTAGTCAAAGTGATTGCTCGAACTACAGAGGAATCACCCCCCTGTCGATTCTCGGCAAATTATTTGCAATAGCTTTGATAGATAGAAGTACCCAGTTAATCCGTAAGTGTCGCCGGATTCAGCAAGCAGGTTTCATGCCGAACAGATCCATGACCAAGCAGATCTTCACCATACGCCAGGTCATCGAGAAAGCTCGTGAGTTCCAGCGTACAGCATACCTCGCCTTTGTTGACTTTAAAGCAACTTTTGACCCGGTCGACCGTGAGTCTCTTTGGCGGATTTTAGAACGAACAGGTCTCCTGGACAAATACTGCCGCCTGTTCAAGGCGCTCTACACTGGTACAAAAACTCCGTCCAGGTTAATGGTCGTCGAAGCTCACTGTTCGAAATAAATACCGGTGTACGGCAAGGTTGTGCTACTGCTCCTGAACTGTTCAACGCGGTGATTGATTATGTCATGGATCGAACGACGAACCAGCTCCCCTTCGGACTAAAGTATGGCGATAGAGTTTTAGCCGATTTCGACTTCGCTGATGATATTGCTCTCATATACACTTCTGCAGCTGAGCTCGAAGAAGCCCTTAACACACTGTCGGAAGAAGCCCTGAAAGTGGGACTACATATTAGCTGGCAGAAAACAAAAATAATGATCGCTGACTCCGCATGTAATACCGCCAACTCACCAGCATTCAACGTATCAGGGCACACCGTCGAGGTTGTCAAGTCTTTCACCTACCTTGGATCTGTCATCACGGAAAACGGCTCAGTCGAAACTAAAGTTCAGTCGCGCATCGGAAAAGCCGTATCAATTATGGCACGACTATGCCGTTCAGTGTGGTCAAAGCCCAACATCAGCCGAAAAACAAAAATGCGGATCTACAACACCACCGTAACCCAAGTCCTTCTCTACGGTGCTGAGACCTGGCCGGCTGCTGCTTCTGCTCGTGATGCCATAGACGTGGCCCAAACAAAATTCTTGAGAATTATTGAAGGGATCACATGGGACGACTTCGTCTCGGAAACCCGATTGCTGGCACTATCAGATCAGACCCCCAATTCTCGTCAGGTCGCTGCACGAACCCTACGGTGGTTCGGCCAGTTGGTCCGCATGCCAGCAGAAACACCCGCCAGCACTCTCTTCAATTTTGATTCCCCTGTGCAGGGGTGGAATCACCCCCACGGAAGGATCCGGTTCAT